>NC_074703.1:25311223-25388723 GCF_029448725.1 Salvelinus fontinalis | reverse complement strand
CACTCCTAGATCGCACTGCAAATGTCCGCTTATCAGCAAATCACATTCATGCAGCCTAGACGACCAGCAGCCACCTGTCTGTTTGGGTTGCTAGGCAATGGCAGACTTAAGCCAATCAGGTGTGTCCCTGTGGAGACGGTGTCCTTCAGCCACACACCTGGCCTGCAGATGCAAGCAGTTATGGTAATGTTTGTTCAGTTCGTGTGTCCACTGATATTTGAGATGTCATTGTCTGACTAAGTTGTTTCAAAGTTATGACCCAACCCTTTTGTATGCCTTATTAAATGATGCACTGTCTTGTGTGCCTGTAGGGAGTACAGGCTCTGATGGCCAGTGCAGTACAGCCTCTCCTGCTGTCGGTCAGTGACTCCATAGAAGCCATCATCATCACTATGCATCAGGAAGACTTCTCTGGGTTAGTATACACACACACTTTCAGACACCACAATCCTCCAGCTAGTCGCCCCCTTTCTAGGAGTAAGGTTGGGGTTTAAGTTGTTTTAAAGGGTAACGTTTACAGGTGGGCTTGGTGACGTACTGCTACAGAGCATCATATGTGACAATAAGTGATCTGTGAAGCTATTATCTGATTGTCTCTGTGTTCCACCTGGCTCTAAACAATATCTGTTGCTAATTTACATTTACAGTGTTTCTCTCTTTCCCCTGAGCTCGTGTTGTAATACAAGCATGACATTTACATACACACATCCTCAGACTATCTACTGTTCTACACACACCGCTCTGCTCTTGTATAGCATCCTGTGTGTGTGTGTGGGTGTGTATGTTGTCTCTTCAGCCCCCTTTCATGGTCAGATAAACACAATGTGGTGAAGTGGCTGAACTCACCCCTGCCCCCTTTCTCCCCAACAAATACACTTGCACGCGCACACACACACACACACACACACTTGCTCTCTTGCATTGCGCAGCGGGAGCTCCTTGCAGTGATCTTAAAACTTGTTCTAAAACCCACTCACCCTGTTCCTCACACACACACACACACACACACACGTCCTCTGAGTGAACTCTTGGTCTCGCTACAGTCCCAGTCTCTCTGATCCATTAATTGTTTCCCAGATATAAACCATACATACACCCTGTAGCAGAGTAGCTGTTGCAGGATTTTAGTCACAGCGGCGATATTGACGTGTTAAAAAAAAAGACTGAGGGGTTTGATTTTGTAAAAAGGTCAAGTCTGACTCCCCAAGCATCCATACAATGCCAGCCAAGGCAATAGCCCAGTGAAACCTAGCTGTGAGACCAGCAGCTCACTTGTATATGTGTGTACACACAAGTAGAACCAGTCTGGACGATAGAATTAAGAATGAATTTAATAGGATCTTTATGGTCTAGACCAGCGGTTCCCAAACTGTGGGGCGCGCCCCCTAGGTGGGGTGGCGGGGTACGGCTTTCAACTTACTAGTGAAAGTTGTAACAGTAGAATACACAAGGTGACATTTCTAAATTGGTTAGTGCATCATCAGTTCCTCTTGTCGTGTCAGTCATTACATACCTCAGAGAGCTAGTCAGAAGCCCATGTCGGATAATGTTTTCCAGCTCGGTCTTTTTAGCCCATAGATTTATTTTTTTGATCATGTTCGAGTCACTCAAATATCACGAGTACACATTAGAACATGGCAAAATGTATAGAATTGCAAGAAAATGAGCTTTAGAACTGCAAAATGTTCTCTGCACCCAATGACCAAATGTGTAGAATTGCAGGAAATAATCTTTTACACCTGCTAAATGTTCTCCCTGCTAACAAGAGGGGTGTGAACAGTGCTTGTGCCAAGATAGACGGGGCTGTTTTCCAAAGCTGGAAGGGGGGCCTGAGTAAAAACGTTTAGAGAGTTTAGACCCTCTACAGTTGCATTCAGATATTCTCCCTCCATTCATATTAGCCAGACTCGTCTCTGTACAATAGAGAGGCTCCCAATGGACCTGTAGACTCTGTTAGTCTTGGGGCTTTGCAGTCACGACACAGAGACACACACACACACAGCTAGCAGGGTCCCATTAGACAGAGCCACACAAAGGGTCCCTGCGTCAGTACTGTAGCCTCCTGCCGCTGGCTAAATGTTATCGGCCCCTGGCACACGCTGGTTATTCTGTCATGGCCATACATACAGAGACCGAGAGCTCAGATTGACATTCAGCACTCTGAATACAGACTAGACTGCTTTGCGCTCTCTGATCTTACACAGACAAGGCCCTGCTGGGACTTAGCCGACTCGCAGAGACACACATTTTGCATACACACACACATTCAGTAACACACACACACACACATAGATTTACTGTGTAGTCACTCAATCATTGTGGGTCAATGGCCTGAGGTTCAAGGTTACGAGTCAGACCCTTAGTCTGTGACCTATACTAACCATAGGGTGTGTGTGTCTGTGTTCTATATATGTCTCTGTGTCCAGGTCTATGTCCACCCCGGGGAAGCCGGACGTGCCCTGTTCTTTGTACATGCGGGAGCTACAGGGCTTCGTGGGCCGTGTGATGGTGGACTACTTCCGCCACTTCCAGTGTGTCGACTTCATATACGACAACACGGAGAGCATCGCCCAGCGCTGCATCACACTGTTCATCCGCCACGCCAGCCTGCTGCGTGGAGGGAGGCAAGATGAGATTGGCGGCTGACTTCGCTCAGGTGAGGAGAAGGGCTGCATGTGAGGGTATTATCGGTATCTCTCTCCGTATCTGCCTGTCTCTTGGGTTTTCCTGTGCATTTTGAAGTTCACCAAGTAACTCTATATTCGTGTTCTCACTGTGCTATTTCTTCTCTGTGTTTTTAGATGGAGCTGGCCGTCGCTCCTCTCTGTAGGAGAGTGTCTGAGCTGGGGAAACCCTACCGCCTGCTGAGATCATTCAGGTGTGTTATTACATCCCTGCTTGTTACACATGTCTGACGCATTAGTCACACATAGTTGTTGCATCAGTTATGTCACCTATTCCTGTTAAACCTTTGAGATGGGGAACGTCTCAATAGCAGCGGTAGTTTCCAGAGTGAGGGTGGATCTTAATGAAGATGTTAGTCATTATTGGAGGGTTAGAGAGCTGTAATTCTCCCTACCGTCTGCCTCGGTCTCTACTTAGACGCTCGGATAATGCGTTAAAGATAATGGGTAAAGGCTAATGGTGTAACATAATGAACATGTTATTTCGGCTAGACACCTCAATGTAGACGAGATAGTGTGTGTGTGTGTGTGTGTGTGTGTGTGTGTGTGTGTGTGTGTGTGTGTGTGTGTGTGTGTGTGTGTGTGTGTTGTTATGGCCCCTGCTGTTCCAGAACAGTGAGCTGATAGCCAGCAGTCCAGCCGTGGGGGATCTGATTCCATACAGCATCCTGCTACACTTCCTTTTCACCAGAGCACCGTCTGAGCTCAAATCACCTCACCAGGTACACACACTATATATACAAAAGTATGTGGACACCCCTTCAAATTAGTGGATTCGGCTATTTCACCCACACCTGTTGCTGACAGGTGTATAAAATCGAGCACACAGCCTTACAATTTCCATAGACGAACATTGGCAGTAGAATGGCCTTACTGAAGAGCGCAGTGACTTTCAACGTGGCATCGTCATATGATGCCCCCTTTCCAACAAGTCAGTTGGTCAAATTTCTGCCCTGCTAGAGCTTCCCCAGTCAACTGTAAGTGCTATTATTGTGAAGTGGAAACGTCTAGGAGCAACAGCGGCTCAGCCGCAAAGTGGTAGGCCACACAAGCTCACAGAACAGGACTGCCAAGTGCTGAAGAGCGTAAAAATCTTCTGTCCTCGGTTGCAACACTCACTACCGAGTTCCAAACTGCCTTTGGAAGCAAGGTCAGCACAAGACCTGTTCGTTGGTAGCTTCATGAAATGGGTTTCCATGGCCGAGCAGTCCCACACAAGCCTAAGATCACCATGCGCAATGCCAAGCGTCGGCTGGAGTGGTGTAAAGCTCGCCGCCATCGGACTGTGGAGCAGTGGAAACGCGTTCTCTGGATTGATGAATCACGCTTCACCATCTGTCAGGCCGTCGGACGAATCTGGGTTTGGCGGATGCCAGGAGAAAGTTTGGTGGAGGAGGAATAATGGTCTGGGGCAGTTTTTCATGATTCGGACTAGGCCCTTTAGTTCCAGTGAAGGGAAATCAATGCTACAGCATACAATTACATTCTAGACGATTCTGTGCTTCCAACTTTGTGGCAACAGTTTGGGGTAGGCTCTTTGCTGTACACAAAACGAGGTCCATACAGAAATGGTTTGTCGAGTTCGGTGTTGAAGAACTTGACTGGCCTGCACAGAGCCCTGACCTCGACCCCATCGAACATCTTCGGGATGAATTGGAACGCTGACTGCGAGCCAGGCCTAATCGCCCAACATCAGTGCCCCAACCTCACTAATGCTCTTGTGGCTGAATGGAAGCAAATCCCTGCAGTAATGTTCCAACATCTAGTGTCAACCCTTCCCAGAAGAGTGGAGGCTGTTATAGCAGCAAAGGGGGGACCAACTCCATATCAATGCCGATGATTTCAGATGTTCGACGAGCAGGTGTCCATATACATTTGGTCATGTAGAGTACCCATACACACTCCTATACACACTAATCTATACTGCTTCCAAACATCGTTATCTTAACTTGGTATTAATTCTTCCTCTTCCACAGAGAGTAGAGTGGTCCATCGCTCGCTACTCCCAGTGGCTGAATGACCACCCTTCAGAGAGAGACCGCCTCACACTCATTAGGTAACTGCAGGAGAACGACAAACGTCTTACAGCCTTTGAGACCGCTGGTGGGTTGTTTGTTATCACTCAGAGGAGTGAGTGAGCACCCTCTGGTGGTAAAATGATGAAATTCCTATCAGTTCTATTGGGTAGTGTGTCTTTAGTAATGCCATCTCCTTCTGTGTGTGCTAGGGGTGCTCTGGAGGCCTACATGCAGAGTGTGAGGGCTCGTCAGGGGAAGGAGTTTGCCCCGGTCTACCCCATCATGGTCCAGCTGCTGCAGAGGGCCACCAGCGGAGCCCAGGACTCCAGGACCTGAGGGAACTACAGCTCCCATGATGCAACTGTCTGCACTTCACATGAGCATGGAGAACACATCCCAATATTATGAATGTTATGACTATGAAAATCCTTTGGCTTTTTTTATGTGCCACCCAACAGAAGTTTCCATTATTGATATGACTTCAGTGTTGCTCGTTTCTATGGATGTGATGAGCAGCAATTCCAAATGGAAAACTACCCACAATGTTGTATGAAAATGTCTGTTCTGCTAATTCTATGGCTATGCCACAGAGGGCAGCACAAGGGGGCAGTTACCTGTGCTTCATACTGGTGAATGGGAAATACACACTTGCTAGTTATTGGTCGGGCCTTTACTGGTTAAACAAATGTTGTACTATTAAATGCTTTATGGTGAACAATACTTATTATAAGGAATGATTGATGGTAGGGCTTTAATAATAGTTAACCTAATCTAAGAGCTCGATTCAATCCGTATCGCGGACATTCTACATTAAAGGCAATGTCCTTGCCGTGTTAGCGGAGACTGCATTCACGGTAAACGATGTCGGTTCAGAGTGTGCTATCTGTAACGCTTCAGCGATATGGGTTGAATAGAGCCCTTAGTCGATTACACATAACTGATTCAGCTCTTTTCCCGTCTCGTCTATACAACTGTTCATATGTTATCTTATTTAATGAGGTCCTGTCGATGTAAAGCTCTAAGGTTGTGGTTATAAAACGAGAAGTTAAACAAGTTGTCGTGCCTGATGTGAAGGCTTGTATCTTGAGCCCCGTTTATACCTGGGAACATGCAGCATGTGTCTTGATCTTGTCCACATTTTGAGACGGGTGTAGATGATTAAAATGACTGACCTTCAGTATACATGTATTGGTTGGATGAAAGCTCAGTGGGCAGAGTTGAAGTGACTAGTGAGTCAAATAAAATAACAGCCTTACAGGTGGATGGGTATTATATGCATGTTGCGATCCACATGGGTGCCAGTTCAAATCCCAGTTGTGAACTTTAAATGAGGTGCACTAGGATAGGATGATGCTTTTTCTCAAATGTAGTCTATTTATAGCCCTGGTTACACCTTGCATTAATTAAATGTGGTTTTTGTGATCAAGATGATCCGATCACTCTGTTCAAGGTTTGTCAGGTTTACACATGGTGTATTCATTAATGCAAACAAGATCAGGGCTCTAGACATGTTTTTCAAAGAGTATCTTGCTGTTTGGCTGAGTGTTTTTATGTAACCGTCTGAAAAATGTTGGTACCCACAAGGCAAAAATGTAACATCTTTTTTTTTTTTTACAAGGATAGGGATAATATTTCCACAGCTTTATTTGTACATGCTTCATTGGGAATTACACTGACACAAACAGACAAATACAGGAAGTAGTCTTTAAACGGGCCACTTCCATTGGTTGACAGGAGGCTCTTCAATCAGTGGTTCCCATGGTTTCCATTCCGCCATCTTCCTGGATAGAGCCAACTCACACTCCGCCTGGAGGAAATGAGTGGGTCAGATAAGGCAAGAGATGTATGATGAAGAGGGAGATACAGTATGTGGGAGGTTTTTGAATGCTACAAAACAATGTAGCCGTGGTTACACCTTTCATTAACATGGCTGTCGTCATCTGATCGAGATTTGCTGTGTCTACACGCGGTCATAAAATGGGATTCTTATCTGCCCACTTCGTATTGTGACCAGATTCCCTGTAGGCAAATTAATTCAACCTGCTTTGGAACTACCGTTATGAGAAGCTGTATAAATTGACAGAAAACAGCACGCTTTTATACTCATCATTACAGCCTACTTTTGTTATCCAATGATTTAAGACTGGGCGTAATAGACAACTGTCCCGATAACCTCGACTTGTACAATATTCAGAGAATCTCTCCAATCCCTAAAAATGTCACCACACAAACAATGTGACTATCTGGATGTATGTACAAAATACTATTATTGCACAGTATAAATACAAATGCCACTTAGGCCCTAATGCACACAGTAAAAACAGGACAAGTTACAAAGTGCATCTCTGAATGGCACAACGCATTATCTGGATAGGTTTGTTCTTTACACATCTTTATATTTATTGTAATATTGTAAATAACCTTTAGTATAGGCCTAAACAGTATTCAAGGAATAAAAAAGCAACATGCTGGGAGAATGACTGTGGTTTAGTTTCCTCCAAACCATTGATAATTCGCTAACGGTACCTCAATATGATAACCTATAGCAAGACGTGTGGTCAAATTATAAATGCAGCAATCTATAAAAAGTGCAAAGGAGCGAGCATGTAAAGTAAAGGCTTTATGAAAGGAACAGAGTCAATCTAAAAGTAGCCTAAAGAGTCCTTCGTAATTGAAACCTACATTAGCCTATTGGACAGTAGCCTCGCTCATGCTTAGGCTACAGAAAGCTATGCGCCTCTACGCATCAGTTTGGACATCTTCTGCACTTTATTGATATCTGAAAAGGATTGCATTATAATAGCACTATTATTTTCTTATCTGACACAGCAACTGAAATGGACTATTCACATCTCACAAAATGGACTATTCACTATTCACATCCTCCCCCTGTACTGAAGGTACAGGGTGAACATTAGGCCTATACCTTACCATACACTGCTCTCTTCTGCTCCATCCCCAACACATGGTTACTTCAGTTTAAATTCTGCTATTACAGTCCTTGGCCTTTCTGTAGCCTATGATGTTTTCAAACATTTGATTTTGGCCTGGCATTTGATGGGAGAACGGGAGAACCCTTTTTCTCTCATTCGGGACAATATCTTTTAAACATATTTTTCTATTTGCTAATTTTAAGCAGAGCTGGACACGGTATTGGACTGTGACATATCTGACCACAGTGCCAGTTGGCACTTGGTTTCTAAAGACCATGATCTTAATTAAGCTTTTTTTTTGAGGGGGCGGGACAACCGTGACGGTGGCCAAATGTATACGCTTTTATTGTCCGGATTTGTTCACACTAAAAGGATATCTGTACAAGATGCGTCTTCGACTAACTCCTGAGGTGGTCAGGAAGATATCACAATCAGATCACAATGTGTCTTGATTGTCTATACCTGTCAACAAATGTGGGCACAACCAGAATTTGGACACGATCAGGACAACGGACGCATGTATAAACGGGGCTAGAGAGAGCAACTTTAGGAAGAAGATGCAAAGCAATGAAAAGAGTGTGAGGCTCCTCTCTGTACCTGGTGAATGACCTCCTCAATCTGACCACAGTTGATTTTCTTCTCTAGTTTCTCCACATCAGGCTCCTTTCAATTGAAATGAAGAAAGACAATGAAATGATCTATATGGATTGAAACACAGATGCCATCCCAAACAATGTCCCGTAACATGATATGAAATATAAAAGTCAACAAGGGGATTACCTCAGAGGTTTAAGCTAATACATGAAATCACAGTCACAATGAGAGCTGGTAGGAAGAGTACTACCCTGTTAAACTTTACCTGACCCTTGTCTAGATGTGAAAGTGAGGATGGTTGGAGTGGAACTTACGGCTTTGATAAGGTCAAAGCGGTCATTAAAAAGCTGTTCTGTGTACTTTCTGTAGGCTGCGTCCTGAGGGATGACCTGGAGAGACGCCAGGATCTTACTGTACAAGATCCTCAGGCGCTGAGGGGACACACGCACACAGTTACATTATCATACCAAAGTAGGTGTGGTCCATTACTGCTGTTTATGGTCATTACTGGAGACTCACCTCATGAGGGTTGTGGGACACGGCCAGTCCCACCAAGCCTGTTGTCTGGGGGAAATATTACACACAATGAGCATAATAACTAGCTAGCACGCGAGACTACATAGTTAACGTTAGTAATCTCCTGGGTAAAAGCGTCATACGGCATTCAGCAGGAAGGTGGAACATTACAGAACATATGGATAAAATGTCATGTACCTTTAAGTTCGTATCGTGTCAACCATGTAAGTTGGCTATATTTACTTCCCAACGGACAAGCCACTGGCCTAGGTAACTAACCCTGACATAGCAGATCAAAGTATATATCCACGAACCCTCCAGCAAATGATCAAGCTAGCTAAGTCTGTTAGCTAGAAGACGAGCCAGCCTAGCAGCTAGCTTACACGCATGCTTGTCAATAGAAAGCGACCAAGCTCATATCAATTGTAAAGTGAGAGGAAACTAACTGAATAAACAAAAGCACATTACATTTTCACAAAAGCATCATCATAATATGACCTCGACTCGTACCTTTTTCAGAACACCAGCCATGATTTTGGGCGCAATGGATTCTGGGTCACTTCTGTCGAATAAAAATGACGTCAACACGTCCTCGTTTTTTCAAAATAAAAGCTCAGCATGTTTGATTGTGTAGTAAATACAGTCGTCGCCAAAGGTTTTGAGAATGACACGAATATTAATTTCCACAAAGTTTGCTGCTTCAGTGTCTTTAGATATTGTTGTCAGATGTTACTATGGAATACTGAAGTATAATTACAAGCATTTCATATGTGTCAAAGGCTTTTATTGACAATTATGAAGTTGATGCAAAGAGTCAATATTTGCAGTGTTGACTCTTCCTTTTCAAGACCTCTGCAATCTGCCCTAGCATGCTGTCAATTAACTTCTGGGCCACATCCTGACTGATGGTAGCCCATTCTTGCATAATCAATGCTTGGAGTTTGTTAGAATTTGTGGGGTTTTGTTTGTCCACCCGCCTCTTGAGGATTGACCACAAGTTCTCAATGGGATTAAGGTCTGGGGAGTTTCCTGGCCATGGACCTAAAATATCAATGTTTTGTTCCCCGAGCCACTTAGTTATCACTTTTGCATTATGGCAAGGTGCTCCATCATGCTGGAAAAGGCATTGTTCGTCACCATACTGTTCCTGGATGGTTGGGAGAAAATGCTCTCGGAAGATGTGTTGGTACCATTCTTTATTCATGGCTGTGTTCTTAGGAAAAATTGTGAGTGAGCCCACTCCCTTGGCTGAGAAGCAACCCCACACATGAATGGTCTCAGGATGCTTTACTGTTGGCATGACACAGGACTGATGGTAGCGCTCACCTTGTCTTCTCTGGACAAGCTTTTTTTCCGGATGCACCAAACAATCGGAAAGGGGATTCATCAGAGAAAATGACTTTACCCCAGTCCTCAGCAGTCCAATCCCTGTACCTTTTGCAAAATATCAGTCTGTCCCCGATGTTTTTCCTGGAGAGGTGGCTTCTTTGCTGCCCTTCTTGACACCAGGCCATCCTCCAAAAGTATTCGCCTCACTGTGCGTGCAGATGCACTCACACCTGCCTGCTGCCATTCCTGAGCAAGCTCTGTACTGGTGGTGCCCCGATCCCGCAGCTGAATCAACTTTAGGAGATGGTCCTGGCGCTTGCTGGACTTTCTTGGGCGCCCTGAAGCCTTCTTCACAACAATTGAACCGCTCTCCTTGAAGTTCTTGATGATCTGATAAATGGTTGATTTAGGTGCAATCTTACTGGCAGCAATATCCTTGCCTGTGAAGCCCTTTTTGTGCAATGCAATGATGACGGCACATGTTTCCTTGCAGGTAACCATGATTGACAGAGGAAGAACAATGATTCCAAGCACCACCCTCCTTTTGAACCTTCCACACTGTTATTCGAACTCAATCAGCATGACAGAGTGATCTCCAGCCTTGTCCTCATCAACACTCACACCTGTGTTAACAAGAGAGTCACTGACATGATGTCAGCTGGTCCTTTTGTGGCAGGGCTGAAATGCAGTGGAAATGTTTTTTGGGGATTCAGTTCATTTGCATGGCAAAGAGAGACTTTGCAATTAATTGCAATTCATCTGATCACTCTTCATAACATTCTGGAGTATATGCAAATTGCCATCATACAAACTGAGGCAGCAGACTTTGAGAAGATTTATATTTGTGTCATTCTCAAAACTTTTGGCCACGACTGTTGACATGAGTCCTCTTATTCAGTAACCTAAATACATGTTATTAACTACTGGATCCTACAATACATGTTCAATGATTAGATTGGAAAAATAAGTATTACAAATGGTCATTTAAAACCATTCGAAGTGGGTACACTACACATACTAGCAATATCAAAATAATGTAGGACTTGTGTGCTGTAAGCCGGACAGCCTGTCTATACTGTATGGCTCCTATAGTCAATTAAATCTTATTATGATAAACTGTGTTTAGTGTGATAGTGAAACACTGCATGTGACAGTGTGACAGGCATTCTCAGAGTGTGTGGGGCTGATATTATAGGCATGTCAAGTCTAAAAATATCCCATTACTCCTGCAAACACCAACATAAAACTTAGTTTGCAGCCAACAAACCTTCAGAGGCTGGGACATTCACTGGAGATTTTACAGGTAAGACTGGAGTTGCCCGTTCATTGGGATATTTGATAGCGACGGAGGTGCTTTAAAACCTTTCAATTTGTCATTGCAATGTGATTCCTGTCTGTATGCCTATAGTTTAGGATGTGTCTGTTGATCTATGCAGACTGCAGTGACATGAGTAATTTGGGGGAGACTGGTAGCCTAGTGGTTAGAGCGTTGGGCCAGTAACCGAAAGGTTGCTAGATCGAGGGGGCAGCAGGTAGCCTAGTGGGTACGTTGCTAGATCGAGGGGGCAGCAGGTATCCTAGTTGCTAGATCGAATCCCCGAGCTGACAAGGTAAAAATATTTCATTCTACCTCTGTACAAGGCAGTTAACCCACTGTTCCCCGGTAGGCTGTCATTGCAAAGAAAAATTTGTTCTTAACTGGCTTGCCTAGTTAAAAAAAAATTGTATTGAGGTTCATGGTAACCTTTCGGTTACTCTTTTTTATTTCTCTGTAGGAATGGAGGACATCGATAGATGTGAGGAGGCGCTTATTGAGTATGCCATTCGAGAGAGTATTCGAGATGTATCAATAGACAGGTATTCAGAAAATGGAGAGGATTACATTCATGTATTATTCGCACATCCCACAATAACTTTGTCACCGCTCCCTGACTTTGTTTACCCATATCTCAACAGCATGCCAACAGTCAGTGGTGACTATCTGAGGATAGTGACTGCCATTGAGCAAGGTAGGACTACCCCTCACCGACCGTGCCTTTCAAACTGCCTAGCCCAACCCTTGCCCTTAAGCTATTAACCCTAACCCTAGCTTTATGTCCACATCAGGGTTCAACCCTAACCCTAGCCATAACGCTAACGTAGGATTCTGTGTGGTGTCTCTCCCTAGGTGATGTGTGTACCCTGCAGGAGCTGTCTGGGTTGCAGGCTTTCACAGAGAGGGACAGCAGAGGTTGGCTTCCCCT
The DNA here is from genome assembly GCF_029448725.1 of Salvelinus fontinalis. NCBI lineage: Eukaryota > Metazoa > Chordata > Actinopteri > Salmoniformes > Salmonidae > Salvelinus > Salvelinus fontinalis. The sequence goes on along the minus strand of NC_074703.1, from coordinate 25,376,406 downwards.
ACACAGAGCCGTCGTGCAGTCCCAGGAACAGGTCTTGGATCAGGTCCTGCTGGGTGAGAGGCCCACATACCACCAACAGTACCTCACAACTAGTACCTTAAATATCAGTAGTCACTTACAGTACTGCTTCTGTAACATGTGTTTATTTCCCATTACTTTTGTGTGTGTGACCCTGCAGCTTCCTGTGATGGGACTGTGGATGATGTGACTGCAGACGGGGACACAGCGTTGATTCTGGCTGCTCAGGAGGGTCTGCTGGAGAATGTCAGGACTCTACTGCAGCATGGAGCGTCTCCACACAAAACCAACAGCCTGAATGAGTCCCCACTGCTGCTTGGTACACACACAGTCATATATATACACACACACACACACACACACACACACACACACACACACACACACACACACACACACACACACACACACACACACACACACACACACACACACACACACACACACACACACACACACACACACACACACACACACACACACACACACACACACACATAATACTGTATTCAAGCACTGTTCTAAGTCGTCAATCAAGCATGCAAGTTCTGTTTTGTTATGTGTTGTCCTGTGTTGATGTGTGTTAGCGGTGAGACAGGGATCATATGACATGGTGTCCACTCTGATCAATTGTGGGGCCTTCGTGGAACAGGTGTGTCTGAAGAAGTGGATGGCCATTCACGAGGCAGCCAAGGTGAGATCGAGTTACACCTGTAGTCTTGTTTATATTTTTTCCTCAGATCATCAAGGTCCTGGAATGACAAAAGATGTAATAAAAAACGATGTTTTATTGTAATTCCCTGCTCCTTAAAAAGTGTGTGTGTGTTATCTTGCCAGGTGGGCTGCAGTGCCATCCTGGTGCTTCTGCTGAGACATGGGGCCAAGGTGTCAGCTGTAGATGGGCACAATGTCACCCCGTTGGGCATCGCAGCATCGTACGCCCATGCCGAGGTCCTGGATATACTCATAAGGAACGGTACGAGCCAATAAGAGGCCTTAGATTGTCCTTGATGAAAACATTTTAAATGTATTTTCATACCAAAAGGCAAATAAACATTCTCAAAGAACAGCCAAAAATACAATTACAAGGAACTGAAAAATAGTTGATATCAACTGATTGTAAATATCAGTTTACATAAATGTTTGGCTTGAACACAAGTCTACTGGACTACAGTAGGGTTAATCGTTCTCCTTTCCCACCAGGTGGCGACGTGAACGCCCAGGCATATAACGGAGACACTGTTCTGTACGATGCAGCCGGCTCAGGGAACCTGGACTGCATATACCTCCTCCTGCAAGCTGGAGCCAACCCTAACATTGCCAGTCTAGCCTGCCAGCTGCCCATACACAGAGCTGCCTATGAGGGACACATCCTGTGAGTGGCTCACGCTTACTACGTGGTCCTCTGTAGCTCAGCTGGTAGAGCACGGCGCTTCCAACGCCTGAACTGTGTGTTTCGATTCCCAGGACGTAAATGATCCCATATGTAAAATGTATGCAGATATGACTATAAATTGCCATTGAGCGTCTGCATATATCACTAACAGTCTAGACCCGGGATGTCAAGAACAACTACTGGAAAGCATGCTGGTCTTTGTGGAAATCAATTGATCAAGACATCGGGTAGAGAGTTATCTGATTATCCAGTTCTTAGAAAGTGTTGTCCCTGAGGAATTGTCCATCCCTGGGTCTAGAAGCAGTTGTTCAGTTCATAGTCTAGATCCTGTTTCAACAACATAATCAATAGTGCTGGTATAATCAACAATCTGATCTATGATGTTGTGTTTGTCCCAGTGCTCTGAGGACCTTCATCCCCATCACCACTAAGAGGGCCATCCGTCTGTCTGGCCAGAGCCCAGTCCACTCTGCAGCAGATGGCGGCCATGTTGACTGTCTGGAGCTGCTCATAGAGAAAGGTTTCGATGTCAACGCTCAGCTGGACACACACATCTCAGGTACAATCCATGGACACACACAACCCAGGTAGTACAGTTGGGCACACTCATGGACACATCATCTATTTCATAAGGGAGCCCTGCCCAAGAGGAAGGTGCTTGTAACTCCAGAGTTGTGAGGTTGATTCCTGTTTGGGCCAATGGGGGCCCTCTGGAGGTCAAGGCCCCTGAGTACGTGCCCTTAACTTACATGCTGTCTAGACTATCTAAAAAATGTTAGCTGACATGGGCTAATTGAATGACTGACATAACAAGAGAAGAACTGCTGATGCACAACCACATTTCAAAATTGCACCTTGTGTATTCTACTACTCTAACTCTCAACACCGACTGAGTTCCTAGGATGTTTTGGATAATTGAGCATGTTGTTATTACTGTGTTACCAGAGAGCTACGGGGACATGAGGCGGAGTCCACTGTACTTTGCCGTATCCAACAGTGATGTCACCTGCACAGAGATGCTGCTGGCCGCCGGGGCCAAAACTGACATGGACCCGCTACAGTGCTTCCTGGTGGCTGTACGTGCTGGGAGGTATGAGACCGTATCTGTATGAGTAGCTCAAGACCGTGTTAGACCACTGAACTAAGCCTACAGTAGGTGATAACGCAATTCTTAATTCTTAATATCTCCCTCAGGGAAGGTTATTCCTCACCTCAGTCCGTGTTTCACCAACTACCTCTGCTACAGTGTATTCGGGAAAGTATTCAGACCCATTCACTTTTTCCACATTTTGTTACGTTACAGCCTTATTCTAAAATTGATTCAATTGTTTCCCCCCCCCCCCTTAATCTACACACAATACCCCATAATGACAAAGCACAAACACGTTTTTAGACATTTTTGCAAATGTATTAAAAATAAAAAACTGAAATGTCAAATTTACAAAAGTATTCAGACCCTTTACTTGGTATTTTGTTGAAGCACCTTTGGCAGCGATTACAGCCTTGAGTCTTCTTGGGTATGATGCCTCAAACTTGGCACACTTGTATTTGGGGAGTTTCTCCCATTCTTCTCTGCATATCCCCTCAAGCTCTGTCAGGTTAGATGGGGAGTGTCGCTGTACAGCTATTTTCAGGTCTCTCCAGAGATGTTCGATCGGGTTCAAGTCCGGGCTCTGGCTGAAGCCACTCCTGCGTTGACTTGGCTGTGCTTAGGGTCGATGTCTCTTTGGAAGGTTAACCTTCGCCCCAGTCTGAGGTCCTTAGCGCTCTGGAGCAGGTTTTCATCAAGTATCTCTCTATAATTGGCTCGGTTCATATTTCCCTCAACCCTGACTAGTCCCCCAGTCCCTTCCGCTGAGAAGTGGCTTCTGTCTGGCCACTCTACCATAAAGGCCTGATTGGTGGAGTGCTGTAGAGATGGTTTTCCTTCTGGAAGGTTCTCCCATCCCCACAGAGGAACTCTGGAGCTCTGTCAGAGTGACCATCGGGTTCATGGTCACATCCCTGACCAAAGCCCTTCTCCCCCGATTACTCAGTTTGGCCAGGCGGCCAGCTCTAGGAAGAGTCTTGGTGGTTCCAAACTTCTTCCATTTAAGAACGATGGAGGCCACTGTGTTCTTGGGGACCTTCAATGCTGTAGAAATGTTTTGGTACCCCTTCCTCTGTGCGTTGACACAATCCTGACTCGGAGCTCTTCGGACAATTCCTTCGACCTCATGGCTTGATTTTTGCTCTGACATGCATGCACTGTCAACTGTGGGACCTTATATAGACAGGTGTTTGCCTTTCCAAATCATGTCCAATCATTTGAATTTACCACAGTTGGACTCCAATCAAGTTGTAGAAACATCTCAAGGATGATCATTGGAAACAGGTTGCACCTGAGCTCAATTTTGAGTCTCATTGCAAAGGGTCTGAATACTTACAGTATGTAAATAAAGTATTTTACAGTGTTTCTGCTTTGTCATTATGGGGTATTGTGTGTAGATTGATGAGGGGGAAAAACAATTTAATCCATTTTAGAATAAGGATATAATGTAAAAAAAATGTGGAAAAAGTTAAGGAGTCTGAATACTTTCCAAATGCACTGTATAAATGAAACTGAATGTGTCACGATCGTGTGGGAGTGAGACGGACCAAAACGCAGCATGTGGAAAATAAGCCATCTTCTTTTATTTATGAAGAAGGCAAAACGAAACAAAACACTTACAAACTAACAAAACAACAAACGACCGTGAAGCTAATAAACGTAGTGCACACACACAGGCTACAAACGTTCAGACATAGACAATTCCCCACAACAAACTAAAGCCTATGGCTACCTTAAATATGGCTCCCAATCAGAGACAACAGAAACCAGCTGTCTCTAATTGGGAACCCATTCAGGCAACCATAGACTTTCCTAGACAACTACACACAACATAGACACAGCTAGACAACTGTACTAAACATAAACCCAACTACTCTAAATAAACCCCCTAAACCTTACATTCACCCTGGACACTACAAAACCCACATAAATACCCATGTCACACCCTGACCTAACTAAAATAATAAAGAAAACAAAGAATACTAAGGCCAGGGCGTGACAGAATGGAACACAGCAGTGACGTCACCAACTTCTATATATTGGAACAGTTTGTTGGCCCCCATGCTAGGTCCCATGAATTTGTTTCTTTTTTTAAGCTTCCTTTTGTAATTATGACGTTGTCTTAACCTTTTATCTTCAACTCAGCTCCCATATATTTCCTACTTCCTGGTCTCTTCTATGACATCACCTGTCTAACCCTATCCCATCCCACCCCAGGTATGAGCTGGTGCGTCTGCTATTGTCCAGGGGTGCCGAAGTCAACTGCTACTTCAGAATGATCAGTGACACACTGTTTCCCACCGCGTTGCAGTACTGTCTCAGAGATCACACGATTCTGCGCCTGCTGCTCAACAACGACTACGACGTAGACAAGTGCTTCCTGTGTAACCACGGCAACAGACAGGATATGGACTGCGACTCCTGGGTCGACTACCAACATAACCATAGAAGAACTTTATTTTATAACCAGGACTACAGAGCCTCGGTAAGTCGTGTAGGCCTATTCCTGGTCTATTCCAGTACAACAGGAGTAGCCCCCCAATCTTTGATTTAGAATACAGGAAGTAGGCAAGTCCTGGTTCTGGAGGAAGACAGGTTCTGTATTTTTGTTCTAGGCTGGAACAAAAGCCTGCACACAATGTGGTCCTCTATGACTAGGCTTGGCCGCCACTGATGTAGAATGTGTTGGTCTAACTTAGAACATAACAGCAAGTGTAGCCAATACCTTGTCCAGTTCCAGTGCTTGTCCTTCTGATGTCAGTAACGCTGTCCTGTTCGCTCTCTGCTCCAGTTCTGTGAAATCATCTCCCTGTCGTCGGTGGTCAACCTGGCGGGGAGTGTGGTACAGATGCTTCTGGACTACGTCAGACACCCACGTATCTGCCCCAACCTCCTACGGGTCCTGGAGAAACAGAAAGAGTGGCCAGACATCTGTGGCATTCTGGGTAAGGCAGCATCATTGCTAATAAACAATAATAGTGGACAAAAAACAGTGGGAATGCAAATACTGAAATATCTTACAGATCAACTCGCCATCATCATGAAAAGAATAACCTGACTTTTTGTGTGTGTGTGTGTGCCCGTCCATGTGTGTGTATCCCCAGACAACCCGCGGTCCCTGCAGCACCAGTGTCGTTTGGTCATTAGGAGACAGATGACCCCTAGAAGACTGAATGACCCTCAGGTCATGGCTGCCGTCCCGTTCCCCCCGACACTCAAACACTACCTCACCTACAGGGAGTACGACGAGTATGGTGGGTTGGAAGCCTCACACTCATAACTGGACTATATCAATGAAAACATATATAGAAGAACAAAAAGAAGAACAAAAAATGATCCTGTTCTGTGCATAACTGATCAATCACATGATGCTGTTTCTCATGAATAATGCTTTAGCTCATATACTTATGCTTATATTAAGTAGGGCAAGTGTTCTTGTGATGTAATGTTTGTAATAACCACAATTCTTTTCACACTGATTTATGTTCTCTGTATAGTGTGAATAGTCCTTATCATAGTACTGCTACTTCTGCTAGACTGCATACATTAGACAGTGCAGCGGTGCAGCATGGTACAGTGCATGTAGTGTGATGTACTCTTCAAGATCTCCCCAGGGGAAAAGCAGGTCAGGTCTAAAAATAACTCTCTGAATGAGAGCTCATTCAGTTTATACGTAGGGCTAAACACTCACTGGACACTGGTCTGAATGACTCTGCTGCAATGGACTGTTGACTTTTACAGTGACCCTGACACCTACCTGACTCATAAGACCAGGGTTTAAATCTAGAGAGATGTAGATCTAGACAACAGCTCATCCATATTATACCCTCAAAGTTCTGGGAGCTAGTCGTGTTGTCACTAGCCCCGTTTATACCTGGTGCTAACATGCATTCTTTGTCCTGATCTTGTCCACATTCTGATTGTGCCCACATTTTTAGACAGGTGTAGAAGATTGTAAGACGCATTGCGATCTGATTGTGATCAGATTTCCCTGACAACCTCCGGAGGTAGTCAGGCTTGCAGGTGTAGACAGATCTGGACAGTGAAACCATTTAAATCATCATTATCCAGCACTCTAAAATCCTTGACAAGTTGGAGCATTGTCTTATAGCATCAATATGAGTCTTAAAATAAATAAATACACATTATTTTGAAAGAATGTCTGAAAATGTGACTTGACAAGATCAGGACAGGATGCATGTTTGCAGCAGGTATAAACAAGGCTACTGAGACCTGTTGGGTGTACAACAAACCAGAATCAATGAGTTAGCCAGCTAACTTTGATAAACAACCACAAATAACTATTCATTTTCAAGCTTATTTCAAGCTTATTTAAAAAACAACAACATGTAAATAAGTTATTTCAGAATATTTAGGAGTTAGCTGGCTAACTCAATGATTCTGCTTTGTAGTACAACCCTCAGCTCAACTCTCCCTGGAACACAGAGAGCTTATGAGCCAAATCTCATAACATTCCCCAAATACATGTTAGGATTTCAGCCATTTTCCCAAAGCAAAGTTGAGTAACCCTAAAACACCATTGGGTGGCAATGTTACAATCGGCGTCCACGCATATGACTATATGTCCATAGTCCTATGCACTATGCCTGGTATCCTCCACTCCGACCAAGCCTTGGGCCTTTACAGTAGCGGAACAATTGCTGTATTCAGATCATATCGTGAAAGGTTTCAACTGAAGAACACCCCAGTTAACTGACTGAACCAAACGTGGGTTCTGCTGTTGTGAAGGCAAAGCTAGCGGAGGGAAGACTAGAGTAGCATGGTCCAATGTAGAATTATGTTGAGAGAGTTCTAGCGTTGCCAGACTGTTGTTGTTATCTGAACAGCAGAATTCCTGCCCTGTCAACACCAGCCTACCGCTCATAGAGACACAGTGGAGTGAACACTGTGTTCCTACCCACTAGTCATACCATAGACCAGAGCTCTCCAATCCTATTCCTGGAGAGCTAACTTCCTGGAGGTTTTTGCTCTAATCCCTGTTTTATCTAAAGATAACTTCCTGGAGGCTTTTGCTCTAATCCCTGTTTTATCTAAAGATAACTTCCTGGAGGCTTTTGCTCTAATCCCTGTTTTATCTAAAGATAACTTCCTGGAGGCTTTTGCTCTAATCCCTGTTTTATCTAAAGATAACTTCCTGGAGGTTTTTGCTCTAATCCCTGTTTTATCTAAAGATAACTTCCTGGAGGCTTTTGCTCTAATCCCTGTTTTATCTAAAGATAACTTCCTGGAGGCTTTTGCTCTAATCCCTGTTTTATCTAAAGATAACTTCCTGGAGGCTTTTGCTCTAATCCCTGTTTTATCTAAAGATAACTTCCTGGAGGCTTTTGCTCTAATCCCTGTTTTATCTAAAGATAACTTCCTGGAGGCTTTTGCTCTAATCCCTGTTTTATCTAAAGATAACTTCCTGGAGGCTTTTGCTCTAATCCCTGTTTTATCTAAAGATAACTTCCTGGAGGTTTTTGCTCTAATCCCTGTTTTATCTAAAGATAACTTCCTGGAGGCTTTTGCTCTAATCCCTGTTTTATCTAAAGATAACTTCCTGGAGGCTTTTGCTCTAATCCCTGTTTTATCTAAAGATAACTTCCTGGAGGCTTTTGCTCTAATCCCTGTTTTATCTAAAGATAACTTCCTGGAGGCTTTTGCTCTAATCCCTGTTTTATCTAAAGATAACTTCCTGGAGGCTTTTGCTCTAATCCCTGTTTTATCTAACCTGATTCACCAGCTGATTATTAGAATCATGTGAGCTAGATTTGTTATTTCGTATTTTATTAGGATCCCCAATAGCTGTTGTGAAAGTAGCAGCTACTCCTCCTGGGGTCCACACAAAACATGAAACATGACATAATACAGAACATTAATAAACAGCTCAAGGTCAGAACTACATACATTTTAAAAATGGCAAACATACTGTAGCCTACACATCAATACATACACACAAACTATCTAGGTCAAATAGTGGAGAGGCGTTGTGCCGTGAGGTGTTGCTTTATCTGTTTTTTGAAACCAGGTTTGCTGTTTATTTGAGCAATATGAGATGGAAAGCGGTTCTGTGCAATAATGGTTCCATATAATACTGTACGTTTTCTTGAATTTGTTCTGGATTTGGGGACTGTGAAAAGACCCCTGGTGGCATGTCTGGTGGGGTAAGTGTTTGTAAATGAGGAAGTGGAAGTGTGGAAGTTGACTACGCAAACATTTAGGAATTTTCAACAATGTTTCTTATAAAAAATAATTGATGCAGTCAGTCTCTCTTTAACTCTTAGCCAAGAGAGACTGGCATACATACTATTTATATTAGGCCTCTGATTAAGAGCAAGATGAAGAGCAAGATGTGCCGCTCTGTTCTGGGCCAAATGCAGCTTATTAACTAGGTATTTTGCAGCACTTGACCACATGACTGGACGATAATCAAGATAAGACAAAACTAGACTCTGCAGGACTTTCTTTTTGGAGTATGGTGTCAAAATAGCAGAGCATCACTTTATTATGGACAGACCTCTCCCCATCTTTACAACCATTGAATCTACATGTTTTGACCGTGACAGTTTACAATCTAAGGTAACACCAAGTAATTTAGTCTCCTCAACTTGTTCAACAGCCACACAATTCAATACCAGATTCATCAGATACAATGCTCTTAGTTTTAGAGATGTTCAGGACCAGTTTATTACTGGCCACCCATTCCAAAACTGACTGCAACTCTTTGTTAAAGGTTTAAGTGACTTTATTAGCTGTGGTTGCTGACACGTACACTACCGTTCTCAAGTTTGGGGTCACTTAGAAATGTCCTTGTTTTTGAAAGAAAAGCAATTTTTTTGTCCATTAAAATAACATCAAATTGATCAGAAATACAGTGTAGACATTGGTAATGTTGTAAATGATTATTGTAGCTGGAAACTGCTGATTAATATCTACATGGGCGTACAGAGGCCCATTATCAGCAACCATCCCTCCTGTGTTCCAATGGCACGTTGTGTTAGCTAATCCAAGTTTATCATTTTAAAAGGCTAATTGATCACTAGAAAATCCTTTTGCAATTATGTTAGCACAGCTGAAAACTGTTGTGCTGATTAAAGAAGCAAAAAAACTGGCCTTCTTTAGACGTATCTGGAGCATCACCATTTGTGGGTTCAATTACAGGCTCAAAATGGCCAGAAACAAAGAGCTTTCTTCTGAAACTCGGCAGTCTATACTTGTTCTCAGAAATGAAGGCTATTCCATGCGAGAAATTGCAAAGAAACTGAACATCTCGTACAATGCTGTGTAGTACTCCCTTCACAGAACAGCGCAAACTGGCTCTAACCAGAATAGAAAGAGCAGTGGGAGGCCCCGGTGCACAACTGAGCAAGAGGACAAGTACATTAGAGTGTCTAGTTTGAGAAACAGACGCCTCACAAGTCCTCAACTGGCAGCTTCATTAAATAGTACCCGCAAAACACCAGTCTCAACGTCAACAGTGAAGAGGCGACTCAGGGATGATGGCCTTCTAGGCAGAGTTGCAAAGAAAAAGCCATATCTCAGACTGGCCAAAAAAAATAAGTGATTAAGATGGGCAAAAGAACACAGACACTGGACAGAGGAAGATTGGAAAAAAGTGTTATGGACAGACGAATCTAAGTTTGAGGTGTTCGGATCACAAAGAAAAACATTTATGAGATGCAGAGAAAATGAAAAGATGCTGGAAGAGTTCTTGTCGCCATCTGTCAAGCATGGTGGAGGTAATGTGATGGTCTGGGGGTGCTTTGGTGGTGGTAAAGTGGGAGATTTGTACAGGGTAAAAGGGTTCTTGAAGAAGGAAGGCTATCACTACATTTTGCAACGCCATGCTATACCCTGTGGATGGCGCTTAATTGGAACCAGTTTCCTCTGACAACAGGACAATAACCCAAAGCACAGCTCCAAACTATGCAATAACTATTTAAGGGAGATGTACTCAGCTGGTATTCTGTCTATAATGGTGGCCAGCACAGTCACCCGGATCTCAACCCTATTGAACTGTTGTGGGAGCAGCTTGACCGTATGGTACGTAAGAAGTGCCCATCAAGCCAATCCAACTTGTGGGAGGTGCTTCAGGAAACATGAGGGGAAATCTCTTCCGATTACCTCAGCAAATTGACAACTAGAATGCCAAAGGTCTACAGGGCTGTAATTGCTGCAAATGGAGGATTCATTGACGAAAGCAAAGTTTGAAGGACACAATTATTATTTCAATTAAAAATCATTATTTATAACCTTGTCAACATCTTGACTATATTTCCTATTCAATTTGCAACTCATTTCATGTATGTTTTCATTCAAAACAAGGACATTTCTAAGTGACCCCAAACTTTAGTGTATATGGTTGAATCATCAGCATACATGGACACACAGGCTTTATTTAATGCCAGTGGCAGGTAATTGGTAAAAATAGAAAAGAGTAGAGGGCCTAGAGAGCTGCCCTGTGGTACACCACACCCTACATGTTTGACATTAGAGAGACTGCCATTAAAGAAAACTCTCTGAGTTATATTAGATAGATAGCTTTGAATAAATGATATGGCAGAGGTTGAAAAGCCATAAAACATAAGTTTTGTTAACAACAGGTTATGGTCAATAATATCAAAGGCTGAAATTTAACAGTACAGTTCCCACAATTTCTTTCAACCAATCATCAGTAATTTGTGTCAGTGGCATATATATTGAATGTCCTTCTCTATAAGCATGCTGAAAGTCTGTTTTTTCCAACTGTTTGCTAAGAGCTGGCATCAAGCTGATAGGTCTGCTGTTAGAACCAGTAAAAGACGCTTTACCACTCTTAGGTAGCGGAATGACCTTGGCTTCCCTCAGGCCTGAGGACAAACACCTTCCTCTAGACTCAGATGAAATATATGACAGATAGGAGTGGCCATAGAGTCAGCTACCATCCTCAGTAGCTTTCCATCTAAGTTGTCAATGCCAGGAGGTTTGTCATTATTGATCGATATCAATTTTTCCACCTCTCCCACACTAACTTTACAAAATTCAAATTTACAATGCTTTTCTTTCAATATTTGATGCATGAATATGATGTTTCTCTGTTCGTTGTTGGCATTTCTTGCTTAAGTTTGCCCACTTTGCCAATGAAGTACTCATTAAAATAATTAGCAACATCAAATGTTTTTGTGATGAATAAGCCATCTATATTAGGTTTGAAGTGAAAACCTACAGGACATTTACATTACATTACATTTAAGTCATTTAGCAGACGCTCTTATCCAGAGCGACTTACAAATTGGTGCATTCACCTTATGATATCCAGTGGAACAGCCACTTTACAATAGTGCATCTAAATATTTTAAGGGGGGGGGTTAGAAGGATTACTTTATCCTATCCTAGGTATTACTTAAAGAGGTGGGGTTTCAGGTGTCTCCGGAAGGTGGTGATTGACTCCGCTGTCCTGGCGTCGTGAGGGAGTTTGTTCCACCATTGGGGTGCCAGAGCAGCGAACAGTTTTGACTGGGCTGAGCGGGAACTGTACTTCCTCAGAGGTAGGGAGGTGAGCAGGCCAGAGGTGGATGAACGCAGTGCCCTTGTTTGGGAGTAGGGCCTGATCAGAGCCTGAAGGTACGGAGGTGCCGGTCCCCTCACAGCTCCGTAAGCAAGCACCATGGTCTTGTAGCGGATGCGAGCTTCAACTGGAAGCCAGTGGAGAGAGCGGAGGAGCGGGGTGACGTGAGAGAACTTGGGAAGGTTGAACACCAGACGGGCTGCGGCGTTCTGGATGAGTTGTAGGGGTTTAATGGCACAGGCAGGGAGCCCAGCCAACAGCGAGTTGCAGTAATCCAGACGGGAGATGACAAGTGCCTGGATTAGGACCTGCGCCGCTTCCTGTGTGAGGCAGGGTTGTACTCTGCGGATGTTGTAGAGCATGAACCTACAGGAACGGGCCACCGCCTTGATGTTAGTTGAGAACGACAGGGTGTTGTCCAGGATCACGCCAAGGTTCTTAGCGCTCTGGGAGGAGGACACAATGGAGTTGTCAACCGTGATGGCGAGATCATGGAACGGGCAGTCCTTCCCCGGGAGGAAGAGCAGCTCCGTCTTGCCGAGGTTCAGCTTGAGGTGGTGATCCGTCATCCACACTGATATGTCTGCCAGACATGCAGAGATGCGATTCGCCACCTGGTTATCAAAAGGGGGAAAGGAGAAGATTAATTGTGTGTCGTCTGCATAGCAATGATAGGAGAGACCATGTGAGGTTATGACAGAGCCAAGTGACTTGGTGTATAGCGAGAATAGGAGAGGGCCGAGAACAGAGCCCTGGGGGACACCAGTGGTGAGAGCACGTGGTGAGGAGACAGATTCTCGCCACGCCACCTGGTAGGAGCGACCTGTCAGGTAGGACGCAATCCAAGCGTGGGCCGCGCCGGAGATGCCCAACTCGGAGAGGGTGGAGAGGAGGATCTGATGGTTCACAGTATCAAAGGCAGCCGATAGGTCTAGAAGGATGAGAGCAGAGGAGAGAGAGTTAGCTTTAGCAGTGCGGAGCGCCTCCGTGACACAGAGATGAGCAGTCTCAGTTGAATGACTAGTCTTGAAACCTGACTGATTTGGATCAAGAAGGTCATTCTGAGAGAGATAGCAGGAGAGCTGGCCAAGGACGGCACGTTCAAGAGTTTTGGAGAGAAAAGAAAGAAGGGATACTGGTCTGTAGTTGTTGACATCGGAGGGATCGAGTGTAGGTTTTTTCAGAAGGGGTGCAACTCCCGCTCTCTTGAAGACGGAAGGGACGTAGCCAGCGGTCAAGGATGAGTTGATGAGCGAGGTGAGGTAAGGGAGAAGGTCTCCGGAAATGGTCTGGAGAAGAGAGGAGGGGATAGGGTCAAGCGGGCAGGTTGTTGGGCGGCCGGCCGTCACAAGACGCGAGATTTCATCTTGGGAGAGAGGGGAGAAAGATGTCAAAGCACAGGTTAGGGCAGTGTGAGCAGAACCAGCTGTGTCGTTTGACTTAGCAAACGAGGATCGGATGTCGTCAACCTTCTTTTCAAAATGGTTGACGAAGTCATCCGCAGAGAGGGAGGAGGGGGGGGGAGAGGAGGATTCAGGAGGGAGGAGAAGGTGGCAAAGAGCTTCCTAGGGTTAGAGGCAGATGCTTGGAATTTCGAGTGGTAGAAAGTGGCTTTAGCAGTAGAGACAGAAGAGGAAAATGTAGAGAGGAGGGAGTGAAAGGATGCCAGGTCCGCAGGGAGGCGAGTTCTCCTGCATTTCCGCTCGGCTGCCCGGAGCCCTGTTCTGTGAGCTCGCAATGAGTCGTCGAGCCACGGAGCAGGAGGGGAGGACCGAGCCGGCCTGGAGGATAGGGGACATAGAGAGTCAAAGGATGCAGAAAGGGAGGAGAGGAGGGTTGAGGAGGCAGAATCAGGAGATAGGTTGGAGAAGGTTTGAGCAGAGGGAAGAGATGATAGGATGGAAGAGGAGAGAGTAGCGGGGGAGAGAGAGTGAAGGTTTGGACGGCGCGATACCATCCGAGTAGGGGCAGAGTGGGAAGTGTTGGATGAGAGCGAGAGCGAGAGGGAAAAGGATACAAGGTAGAGGTCGGAGACATGGAGGGGAGTTGCAATGAGACTAGTGGAAGAACAGCATCTAATAAAGATGAGGTCAAGCGTATTGCCTGCCTTGTGAGTAGGGGGGGGAAGGTGAGAGGGTGAGGTCAAAAGAGGAGAGGAGTGGAAAGAGGGAGGCAGAGAGGAATGAGTCAAAGGTAGACGTGGGGAGGTTAAAGTCACCCAGAACTGTGAGAGGTGAGCCATCCTCAGGGAAGGAACTTATCAAGGTGTCAAGCTCATTGATGAACTCTCCAAGGGAAACTGGAGGGCGATAAATGATAAGGATGTTAAGCTTGAAAGGGCTGGTAACAGTGACAGCATGGAATTCAAAGGAGGCGATAGACAGATGGGTCAGGGGAGAAAGAGAGAATGTCCACTTGGGAGAGATGAGGATCCCAGTGCCACCACCCCGCTGACCAGAAGCTCTCGGGGTGTGCGAGAACACGTGGGCAGACGAGGAGAGAGCAGTAGGAGTAGCAGTGTTATCTGTGGTAATCCATGTTTCCGTCAGTGCCAAGAAGTCGAGGGACTGGAGGGAAGCATAGGCTGAGATGAACTCTGCCTTGTTGGCCGCAGATCGGCAGTTCCAGAGGCTGCCGGAGACCTGGAACTCCACGTGGGTCGTGCGCGCTGGGACCACAAGGTTAGGGTGGCAGCGGCCACGCGGTGTGAAGCGTTTGTATGGTCTGTGCAGAGAGGAGAGAACAGGGATAGACAGACACATAGTTGACAGGCTACAGAAGAGGCTACGCTAATGCAAAGGAGATTGGAATGACAAGTGGACTACACGTTTCGAATGTTCAGAAAGGTAAGCTTACGTAGCAAAAATCTTATTGACTAAAATGATTAAAAGGATGCAGTACTGCTGACTGGTGAAGTAGGCTAGCTAGCAGTGGCTGCGTTGTTGACTTTGTTTGAAAGTGTTGCTGGCTAGGTAGCCTCGATAACTGGCTAGGTAACCTCGATAACTGGCTAGATAATTACTCTAAACTACACAATTATCTTAGATACAAGGACAGCAAAGACAACTAAGTAGCTAGCTAACACTACACTAATCAAATCATTCCGTTGTACTGTTTCGGTAGAAGTTGGCTAGCTGGCTAGCTAGCAGTGTTGACAACGTTAGGCCGGCGAAAATAGCTGGCTAGCTGACTTTGTTTGAAAGTGGAGCTGGCTAGGTAACCTCGATAACTGGCTAGATAATTACTCTAAACTACACAATTATCTTAGATACAAAGACAGCAAAGACAACTATGTAGCTAGCTAACACTACACTAATCAAATCGTTCCGTTGTACTGTTTCGGCAGAAGCTGGCTAGCTGGCTAGCTAGCAGTGTTGACAACGTTAGAAGATTCGATAATTCGATAATAATCTAAACTACACAATTATCTTTGATACAAAGACGGCTATGTAGCTAGCTAAGAAAAAAGTGCTAAGATCAAACAAATCAAACCGTTGTACTGTAATGAAATTAAATTAAATGTAATACTACCTGTGGAGCAAAGCGAAACGAAACGCGAATACTCGCTCCAACCCGGAAGTGCAGAAGGACGGCTCTCCAGGAACAGGGTTGGAGAACCCTGCCATAGACCTCCCTGGTCACACCAAAGAGAGTACTACGAGTACTATGAGTCTTTGGTCATCTACCTAAACAGCCTGGCCTCAGAGCCATACGAACATACTTGCGCATTGTTTAGCATCTCCAAGACGTATGATACCTACTAATGGTCTAGTTACTTGAGACAGAAACAAAAGTAGGGAAGTTGGGTGAGAGTAATCCGCAACCATCTAGCATCTAGCATTCCAAAGGTTGCACATTCGAGTTAACACCGGAGACAACTGTAGGATTTTAGCATTCCAAAGGTTGCACGTTCGAGTTAACACCGGAGACAACTGTAGGATTTTAGCATTCCAAAGGTTGCACGTTCGAGTTAACACCGGAGACAACTGTAGGATTTTAGCTAATCATTCCCTTAACCCTTATTCTTAATTTAACCCAATTCACCTCATCTGCAATGTAACTTGCCTAACCTTTGTCGTTTTAGTTCCCCTAACCTTTCACATAAATGATCCTAACCTTTGTCATTAGTTCACCTAACCACCAACTTAAATTCTCCCCATAATTCTCCTCTGTTGTTGAGACGCAACAAGCAACCTGGTCTCAGAGAAAGAAGTATAATACGATAATGATTATCATCCAATTCGTATGCTATTGTATGACCGGGTAAGACATATCCCACAGGGGACAGACTGGTTGAATCAATGTTGTTTCAATGTAATAGTCGACGTGTTGTGACGTGGAATGTGGTGGAAAATACATTGGATTTGAAAAAAGTAAGTAAATTTGTTGTTTTGACGGTGAAATATCAACCACAGGATTATGTCATCATGGTATCCAAATTTCAACACAGACAAACCTTGTATAAAATATGTAGAATTGTATTTGTACCTTTAAAACAACGTCAGATTTTCAATGTCATATCCACTATCAGAAAGAAAATACATGCTGGGCAGCACCTCCTACTGGAGAATTGATCTATCTAGAGCTACCCTTTGGTCTCCCATCCAAGGCTTTAACCAAGCCCAGCTTAGCTATTTGTCACTGACTATTACCAATGTGCTATCGTGAGAGTGATTGTTGCGAGACCTCCACTTAAAAACGAAATACTGTAGATTCACTGTTGCTATCGAAGTCATTCCAAAGGGTAGGTTTAACAGAGCAAATGAAATGTGACCATACTTTATCACTCATAGATCATTAATGATGCTTTTCATTGACATTTGTTCGGTCAAAACAGTAGGATAAAAGACGGTCCTTTTTATTCAAGAGCTTTGTCACAACGTCAGTCAATTTCTCCTCAGGGGTTATGGATTATACAGTGTTACTTAAAAATAACATTCTAATAGAAAATGGTAGCTAGTAGCTATTTAGACCTACATAGCATTTGCAGTCATCAAAAGCTATTGTTTCAATTTAACCCAGAATTCAACAAAAAATAGACAATTCAATAGGCCTAGCATTTCAAGCTCTGGTTAATTTTAGATGTAATGATATTTTGTGATATTGAAATGTGTTTGGCTGTCAGTGCAACCAAATATCAACATTTGAAGGAGATGTTTATTTTGCTTGGACAGTTCCATCTGTGCCACTGAATTAGTCTGGCTTTAATTCCACTTTGCCTACAAATGAATATTTGATATGTTGGATTCAAGTCTCCATTTCAACCGAAAATCGAAGGAGAAAAAAATAGGACCAAATCCATATTTAAAGTGCATTTAAAGAATAATATGATTTGATTTAGTCCTATTTTTTAACTGTAATTTTTGGTTGAGATGTAGACGTGAATCCAAAATGTCCATCATTAATTTGTAGACAAACTGGAATTAAAGCCAGAGTCAGTGGCACAGATGGAACTATCCAAGCAGATAAAAAATCTCTGTCAAATGTTGCTATTTGGTTGTGTTGCCAACCAAACACAATTCAATTTTACTTAAAAAAATAAGTTATTTATTTCACCTTTATTTGACCAGGTAGGCCAGTTGAGAACAAGTTCTCATTTACAACTGCGACCTGGCCAAGATAGAACATAGCAGTGCGACACAAACAACACAGAGTTACACATGGGATAAACAAACGTACAGTCAATAACACAATAGAAAAGTCTATATACAGTGTGTGGAAATGTAGTAAGATTAGGGCAATAAATTAATGCAATAAATAGGGCATAGCGGCAAAATAATTACAATTTAGCAATTAAACACTGGAGTGATAGATGTGCAGAAGATGAATGTGCAAGTAGAGATGCTGGGGTGCAAAGGAGCAAAAAAATAAATAACAATATGGGGATGAGGTAGTTGGGTGGGCTATTTGCAGATGGGCTATGTACAGGTGCAATGATCGGTAAGCTGCTCTGACAGCTGATGCTTAAAGTTAGTGAGGGAGATATAAGTCTCCAGCTTCAGTAATATTTGCAGTTCGTTCCAGTCATTGAGTAAATGGCGCCGGAAGAAATGGCAGCAGTTTTACGGGCGCCCAACCAATTGTGCTGTGTTTTTTTTTCGCATTATTTATAACTTATTTTGTACATAATGTTTCTGCAATCGTATCTTACGGCAAAAAAAGATATCAGGACAGCGATCACTCACCTCGGATTAGAAAAATATTTTTTCTACAACAAGGACGACGCACAAGACATTCTCCAAACACCGAACAGGGACGACATCCCTGTTATTTGCAAGAGGAAGCGACGCAGGTACAGGACCCGGAGAACACGACTGGGAAAGCTGCCATTACCGTCAAGACTACTCGCCAACGTGCAATCATTGATTGGACAATAAATTAGACTAGGTACGATCACGAATATCCTACCAACGGGACATCAAAAACTGTAATATCCTATGTTTCACGGAATTGTGGCTGAATGACAACATGGATATTCAGCTAGCGGAATACATGCTGTACTGGCAAGATAGAACAGCACACTCCGGTAAGACGAGGGGGGGGGGGGGGTGGTCTGTGCATATTTGTAAACAACAGCTGGTGCACGAAATCTAAGGAAGTCTCTAGATTTTGCTCGCCTGAAGTAGAGTATATTGTGATTTTTCGTGGCTGTTTATTTACCACCACAGACAGATGCTGGCACTAAGACCGCACTCAGTCAGCTGTATAAGAAAATAAGCAAACAGGAAACCACTCACCAAGATGCGGCACACCTAGTGGTCGGAGACTTTAATGCAGGGAAACTTAAATCAGTTCTACCAAATTTCTATCAACATGTTAAATGTGCAACCAGAGGGGAAAAAATTCTAGATCACCTGTACTCCACACACCGAGACGTGTACAAAGCTCTCCCTCGCCCTCCATTTGGTAAATCCGACCACAACTCTATCCTCCTGATTCCTGCTTACAAGCGAAAATTAAAGCAGGAAGCACCAGTGACTCGGTCTATAAAAAAGTGGTCAGATGAAGCAGATGCTAAACTACAGGACTGTTTTGCTATCACAGACTGGAACATGTTCCGAGATTCTTCCGATGGCATTGAGGAGTACACCACATCAGTCACTGGCTTTATCAATAAGTGCATAGAGGACGTCATCCCCACAGTGACTGTACGTACATACCCCAACCAGAAGCCATGGATTACAGGCAACATTCGCACTGAGCTAAAGGGTAGAGCTGCCGCTTTCAAGGTGCGGGACTCTAACCCGGAAGCTTACAAGAAATCCTGCTATGCCCTGCGACGAACCATCAAACAGGCAAAGCGTCAATACAGGGCTAAGATTGAATCATACTACACCAGCTCCGACGCTCGTCTTATGTGGCAGGACTTGCAAACTATTACAGACTACAAAGGGAAGCACAGCAGCGAGCTGTCCAGTGACATGAGCCTACCAAATGAGCTAAATCACTTCTATGCTCGCTTCAAGGCAAGCAACACTGAGGCATGCATGAGAGCATCAGCTGCTCCGGACGACTGTGTGATCATGCTCTCCGTAGCCGACGTGAGTAAGACCTTTAACCTCTCTGGGATCGTTCGGGACGCTAGCGTCCCACCTCGCCAACAGCCAGTGAAATTGCAGGGCGTATAATTCAAAACAACAGAAATCTCATAATTAAAATTCCTCAAACATACAAGTATTTTACACCACTTTAAAGATACACTTCTCGTTAATCCAACCACAGTGTCCGATTTCAAAAAGGCTTTACGGCTAAAGCACAACATACCATTATGTTAGGACAGCGCCTAGTCACAGAAAGCATTCAGCCATTTAATCACTAACCTTTGACGATCTTCATCATATGACACTCCCAGTACTCAATGTTACACAATACATGTATGTTTTGTTCGATAAAGTTCATATTTATATCCAAAAACCTCAGTTTACATTGGCGCCATGTTCAGAAATGCCTCCAAAACATCCGGAGAAATTACAGAGCCACATCAAATAACAGAAATACTCATCATAAACCTTGATGAAAGATACATGTTTTACATAGAATTAAAGATAAACTTGTTCTTAATGCAACCGCTGTGTCAGATTTCAAAAAAACTTTACGGCAACAGCACAATATTCAATAACCTGAGTACAGCGTTCAGCCACCAAAGCAAGCCATACAGTTACCCGCCAAATTGTCGAGTCAACAAAAGTCAGAAATAGCATTATAAATCTTCACTTACCTTTGCTGATCTTCGTCGGAATGCACTCCCAGGACTCCCACTTCCACAATAAATGTTTGTTTTGTTCGATTACGTCCATATTTATGTCCAAATACCTCCGTTTTGTACGCGTGTTTAGTTCACTATTCCAAAGGCACAATGCGCGAGCGCAAAATCCAGACAAAAAGTCAAAAGAGTTCCTTTACAGTTTGTAGAAACATGTCAAACGATATTTACAATCAAGCCTTAGGGTCTTTTTATAATAAATCTTCAATAATATTCCAACCGGACAATAGCGTATTCATTACAGAGGAAAAAGAAGGAACGGCGCTTGACCGCTTGACCGCGCAGTAAACAACTCATTGGCCTCAGCCTAGTCCACTTGTTGAAACAGCTCTTATTCGACCCCCTTCCACAATAGAGGCCTCAAACAACTTTCTAAAGACTGTTGACATTTGCTGGAAGCATTGGGAAGTGCCATCTGGCCCCATAGACACAGCATATTGGATAGGCAATCACTTAAATTAAACTACAAACCTCAGATTTCCCACTTCCTGGTTGGATTTGTCTCAGGTTTTCACCTGCCATATGAGTTCTGTTATACTCACATACATTATTTTAACAGTTTTGGAAACTTTAGAGTGTTTTCTGTCCAAATCTACTACTTATATGCATATCATAGCTTCTGGGCTTGGGTAACAAGCAGTTTACTCTGGGCACCATATTCATCCAAGCTACTCTATACTGCCCCCCTTTCCCAAAGAAGTTAAACAGGTCAATATACACAAGGCTGCGGGGCCAGACGGATTACCAGGACGTGTGCTCCAGGCATGTGCTGACCAACTGGCAAGTGTCTTCACTGACATTTTCAACATGTCCCTGACTGAGTCTGTAATACCAACATGTTTCAAGCAGACCACCATAGTCCCTGTGCCCGAGAACACAAAGGCAACCAGCCTAAATGACTACAGACCCGTAGCACTCACTTCCGCAGCCATGAAGTGCTTTGAAAGGTTGGTAATGGCTCACATCAACACCATTATCCCAGAAACCCTAGACCCACTAATTTGCATACCGCCCAAACAGATCCACAGATGATGCAATCTCTATTGCACTCCATACTGCCCTTTCCCACCTGGACAAAAGGAACACTTATGTGAGAATGCTATTCATTGACTACAGCTCAGCGTTCAACACCGTAGTACCCTCAAAGCTCACCACTAAGCTAAGGATCCTGGGACTAAACACCTCCCTCTGCAACTGGATCATGGACTTCCTGACGGGCCGCCCCCAGGTGGTAAGGGTAGGTAGCAACACATCTGCCACGCTGATCCTCAACACTGGAGTTCCACAGGGGTGCGTCCTCAGTCCCCTCCTGTACTCCCTGTTCACCCACGACTGAATGGCCAGGCACGACTCCAACACTATCATTAAGTATGCAGACGACCCAACAGTGGTAAGCCTGATCACCGACAACGACGAGACAGCCTAAAGGGAGGAAGTCAGAGACCTGGCAGGGTGGTGCCAGAATAACAACCTCTCCCTCAACATAACCAAGACAAAGGAGATGATTGTGGACTACAGGAAAAGGAGCACCGAGCACGCCCCCATTCTCATCGACGGGGCTGTAGTGGAGCAGGTTGAGAGCTTCAAGTTCCTTGGTGTCCACATCAACAACAAACTAGAATGGTCCAAACACACCCAGACAGTCGTGAAGAGGGCACGACAAAGCCTATTCCCCCTCAGTAAACTAAAAAGATTAGGCATGCGTCCTGAGATCCTCAAAAGGTTCTACAGATGCAACATCGATAGCATCTTGACTGGTTGCATCACTGCCTGGTACGGCAATTGCTCGGCCTCTGACCGCAAGGCACTACAGAGGGTAGTGCGTATGGCCCAGTACATCACTGGGGCTAAGCTGACTGCCATCCAGGACCTCTACACCAGGAGGTGTCAGCCCTAAAAATTGTCAAAGACCCCAGTCATAGATTGTTCTCTCTACTACCGCATGGCAAGCGGTACCGGAACACCAAGTCTAGGACAAAAAGGCTTCTCAACAGTTTTTACCCCCAAGCCACAAGACTCCTGAACAGGTAATCAAATGGCTACCCGGACTATTTGCATTGTGTGCAACCCCCCCAACCCCTATTTTTACGCTGCTGCTACTCTCTGTTTATCATATATGCATAGTCACGTTAGCTATACATTAATGTACATACTACCTCAATTGGGCCGACCAACCAGTGCTCCCGCACATTGGCTAACCGGGCTATCTGCATTGTGTAACACATCCATGGCCACATTTTGAGGTTACTGTTACTATAAATGTCTACTTATGTAATCATATAGAGTGTGCATGTTCAAGATACAGTAGCATGCATAGGTTGTCGCAGGACTGTAGAGATCTTCAAAATTGCTGTAATAATCAGCAGAATTATGAATCTCGAACAGCATTGATGACTTGCACCATGTACTTTTAATGTAATTTCAACTGCAATCCAGGTCATTTGGTTTTGCTATTAGATGAAGCACAGTGATAATACATTAATATGTTGTATAAATGAACAAAATATCTGACATTATATTCCCATTTTAACTATGCTGTTCTTTGTTTTGCCATTGGAATTTGGTTGTGTTTTTGATGGTTGAAAGCATAGTGGTAACACATTGGAAATTCAACTAACTTTTGGCTGTCTTTTTGATTGGGTTAACATAAATTGTAATCTCATTGATCAACGTCTCAACCAAATATTACCCAATTATCCATGTTGAAATGACATTGTATGCCCAGTGGGATGATACTATACATCCTCTACTTTGTAAGATATGTACGACTGCTATTCCATTCATAATGTACTGTAACCTAATGGTACGTAACACATCATACTAATGGATTGTCACAGATTTACATACAGAATAATACGAATTGCCCTGAGACCACATTGACCTAAAGCCCATCCTCCATCCTCCTCACTCAAAGTAGCCCCTCTCTGGATGGCATTACACAATACAATACACTTTATTGTCCCCAAGGGAAAAATGTATTGGACACAATTCTTTCTTTAACATTTAAATTATTATTATTATTATTTACCCCTTTTTCGTGGGATCCAATTGGTAGTTAGTCTTGTCTCATCGCTGCAACTTGCGTACGGACTCGGGAGAAGCGAAGGTCGAGAGCAGTGCGTCCTCCGAAACACAACCCAACCAAGCCGCACTGCTTCTTGACACAATGCCCACTTAACCCGGAAGCCAGCCGCACCAATGTGTCAGAGAAAACACAGTACACCTGGCGACCATGTCAGCGTGCACTGTGCCCGTCCCGCCACAGGAGTCGCTAGTGCGCGATGGGACAAGGACATCCCTGCCGGCCAAACCCTCCCCTAACCCGGAAGACGCTGGGCCAATTGTGCGCCGCCCCATGGGTGTCCCGGTCACGGCCGGCTGCGACAGAGCCTGGACTCAAACCCAGAACCTCTAGACCACTGCGCCACTCGGGAGGCCTTGGACACACAATTTTGCTGTACATAGAAATATATGTACGGAAAAGTCTCATTGTCACGGTTCATGAATCCACTGCCTCTCTCTCTCTCTCTCTCTCTCCTGTGTTTGTGTGGGCGTGGTTCCCAATCTTGGCCTGATTGTCTGCGCCAGCTGGAATTAATTATCTTCCCCTTTATATGTTCTGTAACCTGTGTTTCTTGTTGTCAGATCGTTGTTTCTTCCCTGAGGTTGTGTCGTGTGTCAGTGCTCTTTCTCTCGCAGCCCTTGTGGGGATTATCTGCTGTGCTCCTTCCTACCCAGCCGGACTCACTCCCTTGGATTTCTCAGCACGCCATCATCAGAGGATGTGCCCTAGGCCTGGGTTGGATTCTGTCTGAGTATATTCTGTCTGTCCTGTTGATGCTGTAAACTATTTCATTAAACCATCGTTGCTTGCATCTTGCATCCGCCTCTGTATTGTGACACTCATAGGCTCTACATCATTGCCCATTGCCTGAAACAGTATGCACACATCATACATCTACACACGTCAAACCAATTTTGGATTTCTGGAATTAGGCACCTACAACAACAAGTCCTTTACCCAAAGAGAGTTATGACCCTAGCCTGGCTGACGCAACCCACGTGACCCAGAGCAGGGAGAGCTGTGACACCCTAGTCTGCAAAAGAGGCCGTTTGTTAATGCAGTATTCGCTGTTAATGCAGTATTCGGGTTTGATTGGTTCTCTCAAATGTTTGTTTTTCCTCTGCGATTGAGACCGCTTTGTTTGTATTTGAAAATCCAACCGTTGTAATGGAAGGTGGGCGGCGCTCTGGGCCTGTGTATGACTGTGCTTATGGGTGTTTGAGTGAGAAAGACACAGAGGTGAACCAACCAGTAAAAGCACAGCCCCCTTCATTATCGACGCATTGTTCCCACAACTTCAAAGAGCCATTCCTGACTTTGAAGCCAGGAGGACTTTGAGAGTTAGGTGTTAGCCAGACTATTATCACCCAGGGTCATTAGAAGATTTAGACTGACAGAACGGAAGAGCTTCTACAAAGCTTCATAAATCAAATCAAATCCAATTTTATTGGTCACATACACATGGTTAGCAGATGTTAATGCGAGTGTAGCGAAATGCTGGTGCTAGTTCAGACCATGCTGTAATATCTAACAAGTGATCTAACAATTTCACAACAACTACCTTTTACACACAAGTGTAAAGGAGTGAATAAGAATATGCACATGTAAATATATGGATGAGCGATGGCCGAACGGCATAGGCAAGATGCAGTAGATGGTATAGAGTACAGTATATACATATGAGATGAGTAATGTAAGGTATGTAAACATCATATAAAGTGGCATTGTTTAAAGTGACTAGATTAACAGACCGTTTTTGTTCTCCAACCAAATACTATTTTTCATTAAGTCAGAGAGAGTGGTGATGTATAAAGAGGTCTGATTAAAAGCCCAAAGCCAGCCGTGTATAGCAGAGAGAGATAGAGAACATCCCACTGCCTTGTCTGCCAGCTCTCAGAAAAGCTCCTCCACTACTCTGACAAGCCTAAAATGATAACATAACCCTCTTTTAAAAAGCCCACGGACGCAATCGTCTATTGTTATTCCCAGTATTTCAGGAACCATTGTACTAAATGAAAGCCCACTAAAAGATACAGCTCTACTTCCACATTATTGCTATATTAGTCTGCTCCATAGAAACATGTTACCATAGAAACCGTGTTATCTGTAGTAGTTAATCCCACGGGATGGCCAGCGGTGTCACACACAACAATGTTGATTGGTGATAAAGACACTTGAAAAGTAACAATTTCAATACAGCCTACTTCACTCTGTCCCTTATGAGATAACCAACCTCTCAGGTCCTTACTAGAGGCACCTCTGAAGTTACACCATATTACTTATGTAGTGCACTACATTTGAACAGAGCCACCTAGGGAAAAGTGTACTATTTGAGACACATTTATGTCATGGCGTGTGTCTCTGTGGGTCTCTGAGTCTGAATGTCTTTCTATGTCTGTGGGTTTCTCTGTGTGTGATGTGATGTCCCTCTGTGTGTAAATATGTGTTTTCATGTTGCTATGTGTCTCTGTGTTTCTGCTTGTCGTTATGTGCCTCTATGACTCGCTGTCTGTCTCTCCTGGGTCCGGTTGGGCTTTTTTTGGCCATGAACAATGTGGCCGCTGCTGGGATGCGCTGACAGGCCTGACCAGGGCCGCTCTGCTCTCTGAGCTCACATGCTTTTTGTGGTTCTAGTCTATCTCTCTGAGCAGCGCCTCCCAAAAAAGCACTGTGCATCATGGTCCAACGCTTTGTTGCACTCCACTGATCCCTCTCTTAAGGCTTCTGCAGCAGCTGGAGAGATTAGAAGAGAGGAGAACAGGACACACACTCAACACACACACTACCGACACAGACACCCCAGCTAGGCCCCTTGCACACACACCACTGGTACTGTTCTCACTGAAGCAGTAGAGGACAAACAGATCAGGTTGAGACTGAACTTGACTGGACCCACACCCCCAGAAAGACTCCACTCTGACCGGAACCCTATCCCAGAAAGATCCCATCCTGATCGGACTCGTACGGCACACAGAGCCCCATCTACCTGGAGCCCAGCCAAGGGGCCAACCTCTTCAGCGATGAACGGTTTTGGGTACCGTCGGGAGTTGAGTAAGTATGAGGATGTGGATGAGGATGAACTACTGGCTTCTCTCAGCCCAGAGGAGCTAGCAGAGCTGGAGATGGAGCTGGCAGACATAGACCCTGATGCCAACGTGCCCATCGGCCTGAGACAGAGGGACCAGACGGAGAAGACCCCCACTGGCACCTTCAGTAGAGACTCTCTGTTGAAGTACTGGGAGAAGGAGACCAAGAGGATACTGGAGGATGAGAGAGGGGAAGCCAGCAGCCCCAAACAGGTCAGTGATCAGGAGAGAGTCTGAACTCTGCTAGCTTGCTACTCTCAGATCTATATAACCTTCAATTCTGTTTGACCAATTAAGAAGCTTCATTATTCAATAATGATCACTTTCTTGTATAATGGAGAACCAGTTAGGACCTTCACACAAAAAAATGCAAACTCATCCCGTTTAGGTCTAACTTTAGACATAATACAGTTTTAAGAGAACATGACCATGTGTCTGAGTCAGATTAATGAGAGATTTACACCTTATGTCTAAACAGGAGGACGATGATGATGCCGAAAAGAGCGAGGAAGAATGCGTGACAGAAAGCAACAGCGAAGCAGAGGAGGAGGAGGATGACGAGAACAAGAAAGAAAATAAAGATTATGAAGAGGAAGAGGAGGAAGAAGAAGAGGAGGAGGAGAGTGAGGAAGAGGAAGCTGAAACAGAGGATGCGGAGGATGAAGAGGAGCCAGAAGAGGAAAGGCCTGAAGCAGCGCCCCCAAAGGATCCTGGTCCTCCATCACCGCTGTCAGTCGTCATCTCCTCCCCTAGCCTCCTGAGACCCCCAAGGGTGGAGCCTATGAGACTAACCCCGCCCCCACCTCCGCTTGACCCCAACGCCGACGGCAACCCAACAGTTGTCGACGAGGCCCTGGAAAGAGTCCTTAATAACGACCCTGAGCTCAAAGAGGTCAACCTCAACAACATCGAGGAAATCTCACAGGACACTCTAATCAAGTTCGCTGAGGCACTGCGCTCCAACACACACGTGCGTGTCTTTAGCCTGGCCAACACGCATGCTGACGACCCCGTGGCGCTGGCCATTGCCAAGACGCTGTGCGAAAACACCTCCATTGTCAGCCTGAACATCGAGTCCAACTATGTGACAGGGAAAGGGGTTCTGGCCATGGTCCAGGCTCTGCCTAGCAATAGCACCCTGACTGAGCTACGCTTCCATAACCAGAGACACATGTGTGGAGGACAGGTCAGTCAGTCTGGACTTGGTATTAGATCTTGATATAGCTGCTCAACACACATTTGCAGGCAATAGTAAAAGCACAAACTCACGATCCCTCTCTCTCTCTCTCTTTCTCTCTCTCTCTCTCTCTCTCTCTGTCAGGTGGAGATGGAGATGGTGAAGGTTCTGAGGGAGAACCACGCCCTGATCAAGCTGGGTTACCAGTTCCACCTGCCAGGCCCCCGGATGAGCATGACAGGCATCCTGACCCGTAACATGGACCGTCAGAGACAGAAACGCCTGCAGGAACAGAGACAGAACCAGCAGGCGGGGCCAGAGGGGGCCGTTAACCCCCGTACCACTGCTCTGTTGAAGGCCACTCCGGGTTCTTCGCCCTACGGTTCCCCGCGGGTGTCTCCTTGGCAATCCCCCAAACTCCCCAAGAAACAGACCCCTCCTGCTCCCCCGCCGCCTCCCCCACCTCCTCCCCCACCCCCTCCACTGCCCTGCCAGCCCCCGGCAGAGAAGAAGAAGCCGACTAGGAAGATAGCGGAGGTGATCAGGCTCCACGAGGAGGTCGTTAAGAAGCAAGGGAAAGGGAAGGGGAAGAAGGGGAAGAAAGGACTGAAAGAGACCAACAGTATCTTGAAGGAGCTGAAGAACGCTCTGCGGCCAGTGGCAGAGAACAGAGAACAGGAGTACAGCAGGCCACCCACTCCACTGCGCTCCTCACACGACCAGCTCATGGACTCCATCCGCAGCGCCAGTGTCCGCTCCCTCAGAAAGGTGAGATTGTGTGTGTGTGTACATGCACAGCCAATAAGAGTTAACAGAGGTTTATTAAGGGCTAAAGATGGTCAGCTGGTGAGACACCACCTATGAGTGTTCATAGTCTCATACATCATCATTAGGGCCCAGAGTCATTTTCTGGTCAGGTCACATGGCCAGGAAAAACGATTGGCCCTTACCAACATGGAGGCTATTCTAGCTGTATTCTGGGCTGGGTATTCCTCACCACCAGCCTAACAGCCCTGGAAATGAATTAACATGTTTCCATCTGGAAAAGTGTCTCTTTCTGTGACAAAGCCAGCAGACTGAGACACTATGTCATCTTGGAAAATGTCAAAGACAACTCATATAAAATGGCTGAGAGAAAGTATCTGGTCTAAACGGTCTAAGGTACATGAGGTTGTGCTTTGAGAACCTTAGGGTAGATTCCTACAGTCAAAGGGAACACGTACCTCAGAGGTCAGTGTGATTTAGACAGGGGACAGAGGAACATCGCTATCTGAGTCATCTCCTGTGGTTGACATGTTATTTTACGATGGACGCCGATCATATGACACTTTTCCATCATCAAGCGCTGTGGTATGTCTGAACAAAGCCAAACACAACACAAGCCATGGTTGAAGTCCCTAACACACAGAGAGAGAGAGAGAGAGAGAGAGAGAGAGAGAGAGAGAGAGAGAGAGAGAGAGAGAGAGAGAGAGAGAGAGAGAGAGAGAGAGAGAGAGAGAGAGAGAGAGAGAGAGAGAGAGAGAGAGAGAGAGAGAGAGAGAGAGAGAGAGAGAGAGAGAGAGAGAGAGAGAGACAGAGAGACAGAGAGACAGAGACAGAGACAGAGAGACAGAGACAGAGACAGAGACAGAGAGACAGAGAGACAGAGAGACAGAGAGACAGAGAGACAGAGACAGAGAGATGGAGAGAGGGGGATAAAAGAGAGAGAGAGAGAGAGAGAGAAAGAAGGAGAAAGGAGCGAGAGAGTAGTCTAGTCTCTAGTGTTTCTGTGGGCCCATTAATGTGTGGTAACTGCTTGTTATGTTGTTACTGTGGAAAATCCTGGTTGCCCTCAGAAGGCTAGGGTCGAGAGGCTGTGAATGCCTGCCACTTAACTAGACTTAAAAATAGGACTGTTGTACAGCTGCTACGATAAGGGAAATGGGAAAGGCCTCACAGTACCAGAACGAACTTTGACAACAATAGTTGCGAGCAAAAATGTTAGATATTGCTGCTGCATTTCTGACATTTTGTGATGAGTTTTGCCCAATTTATCACAAATGCGCTGACGGGGAAAACATTTGTTTACATGTGGCTTTATTGAACTACTTTACGTGGTAAAAGTATAGTGATTGGTTTTAATTGTGAGCCCTCTTTTTGTAGTGTGATGATCGGACAGTTTTATGCAGTAATAATGGGTGATTTGACAGTTATATGCGGTAATAGTGCGTGATGATCAAATTTGCAAGCCCTTGCATAATATGTAGGGGATTGTTGATTTTGAAACAATGCAGAATCACAAAATCCTGGAAGGACTGGACAATATTAGGCTACGGAATGTATGTTTTTTTTCTGCTCACATGTATTTCTCTCTGAAATAGCTCTAGCTTTCATGGAATCTTTTGTTTTCGAGGAACCTAGCATAAGGAAAAAAATCCAGTTTTATTTAACAGAAATCGTTGTTGTCATTTTAATTGCAGGTGGAAATTCCACAGAGGAAGTTTGTCTTTGTCCCTGATGAAGAGACTAGCTGATCTGAAGACTACTGAGGACACATAAACTATACGTTCAGATTGAACTGGACTTTCCTCAGAGAAGATACTGGAAATGAACACTGTAATAACACCTTTAGTATTGGAGAAAAAATTTTCTGAAATTCAAAATATTTTTTAAATGTATTTATGCTGTATGATTTTGCAGAAAGGCATTTGGTTGTCTACATTTTTTTGTGATGATAAATGTATAAATTGCTGTCTAAATTGTTTACTGAGGTAAACTTTTTTTGTATAATTGTAAATATTGTATTTGGTGTGTGAGGAATATACTATATGAATTGAACATGAAGATAAAAGTAACAACACAATGGAGTGTTATGGTGTTTTATTGCTGCTTAAACCATGGTACTGTTGAAAAGGTACTGTGACTGTCCAAAAGATTCTCTACAAAATATAATGTTCTAAAGTTACTGTCCTATGGCTTCTGTCCAAAAGGTTTGGTCAAAATAGATTCTGTCCAAAAGCCAAAAAGTTATATCCATCTTCCTGTCGGACAGCATCCCCCCTCCCGCTGCCCTCAGAACAGCCTCCATTCATTGGGATGGACTCTACAAGGTGTCGAAAGCTTTCCGCAGGGATGATGGCCCATGTTGACCCCAATGCTTCCCACAGTTGTGTCAAGTTGGCTGGAGGACCATTCTTGATACACACATGAAACTGCTGAGGGTGAAAAACCCAGCAGCGTTGCAGTTCTTGACACAAACCGGTGTGGCTGGCATCTACTACCAAAACCTGTTGAAAGGCACTTAAATATTTTAACTTGTCCATTCACCCTCTGAATGGCACACATACGCAGTCCGTGTCTCAGTTGTCTCAAGACTTAAAAATCCATCTTTAACTAGTCTCCTTCCCTTCATCTACACTGACTGAAGTGGATTTAATTTTTATTTTTTTTATTTTATTTTACCATTATTTTACCAGGTAAGTTGACTGAGAACACGTTCTCATTTGCAGCAACGACCTGGGGAATAGTTACAGGGGAGAGGAGGGGGATGAATGAGCCAATTGTAAACTGGGGATTATTAGGTGACCATGATGGTTTGAGGGCCAGATTGGGAATTTAGCCAGGACACTGGGGTTAACACCCCTACTCTTACGATAAGTGCCATGGGATCTTTAATGACCTCAGAGAGTCAGGACACCCGTTTATCATCCCATCCGAAAGACGGCACCCTACACAGGGCAGTGTCCCCAATCACTGCCCTGGGGCACTGGGATATTTTTTAGACCAGAGGAAAGAGTGCCTCCTACTGGCCCTCCAACACCACTTCCAGCAGCATCTGGTCTCCCATCCAGGGCCTGACCAGGACCAACCCTGCTTAGCTTCAGAAGCAAGCCAGTAGTGGTATGCAGGGTGGTATGCTGCTGGCAACAATAATACAGGTGACATTGATGGATCAAAGCTTTCACCTGGATTCACCTGGTCAGCCTGTCATGGAAAGAGCAGGTGTTCTTCATGTTGTTTATACTCAGTGAATGTAGCAGAGGAACACCTAATACTCACCCTGAGCATTTGTGTGTCTTGGATGAGTTTTCTGGTATGGTCCTAAATCCACCCCACAGCTGTTAAAAGCAAACACAAAACTGAAAGGCTTTTGGCAGCAGCAACAAGTGTCCTTGAATAACCATCCTAGCTTCCCACATGCAATTGGAAAGGACATCAAACTCCGCAAAAACACGTTTTTTACCTCAGTTCTTCTAAAGAACTGACTTGGAGGGAAACAATATTCACCACTTAGACAACAAAACACAACGATCTTGACGAGCAATTTCAGCACAGTTTTCGGTATCATCTGGTATTATCATCAGGTACTGTATATCTGATCTCTCCCTAATGTGTAAACAGAAAAAAAACACATGGAACCTGATATTTTGAGTTCATATATGAACCACATCCATATGTGGATCTCAAACCTGATTAAATGTAATGCTCCATATGCAACCTCAGTCTGGACCATGGAATTAGAATAATTTAATAGGATCTCTATGATTTGGACTTTTTGGATTTGGATTTTTTCCCTTTTGTGTTTTTGTCTTTTTACACAACCAGCCATTACAACGAAAACTACCCAGGAACACTTGTTTCCATCCAGTTTTCATGAGAGTAAAGTCATGCTAAAAAAAATAAAAAAAATAATGACAGATGTGATGGAAACAGGAAGGTTTGGTACAATTTTATAAGTGCAGATATTTTTGTGTCGGGAAAATTAATGGTGAAATAAATGGCGGTGTAAAAGCCTGTGCAAATATGTGCAAAAAATATTGATATAATAACCATAATATCGAAGTAGTCACGGGATGACATGGTGTGTGGTCCTCCCACTATGATTTGCAAAACCATGCACGTTATTAGGCTACAGGTGAAATAATTGATGATAAACTTCACAGGGTGGAGTGCACGTACGGTGGTCGAGAGTCTTATTCTGGTGACATGAGGTTTGAATTCCGTTTCACTAATAAAAATATTCTCGCTCTTACCTATAATCCATCATGGGGCGACAGGTAGCCTAGTGGTTAGAGCGTTGGGCCAGCAAGGTTGATGGATCGATTCCCCGAGCTGACAAGGTAAAAATCTGTCCTTCTTTACCACTACGTTCTTTTGGTGGTTGACAATAAATAAAAATGTGGATTGGATTAATGACATCTATTATAATAAACTGGGATTCGTGAATGATACTGGGGATGCAGTAAAGGGGTTCTCTGACCAATTATTCGCCACCTCCCTCATGACCTGGTAAAATAGACTGACTCTCGATATGTTAATTTGCAGAAAAGGGCGGGGTATATAGAATGATGGGGTTTCATTGCTGTACGTTTATTTTTTAATAACACAGCTCCAGACAGATCAGTGACCAAGGTCCTGGCCGGTTTAACCACATTAGCTCATGAATTAGCAGAGAACTCTGGGGTGGATAATTGTCTAACAAATTGGTTTGACAGTATGTTTGAGAAATGGAACAATTTCATAATCATTGTGTTGTGGGCAACTTTCACCTGTATGCGTGTTTTGATTCTGTGTGGATGTTGTTTGATTCCATGTATGAGAGGTTTGATCACCAGGACTCTGGAGAGATCAATGACGCAACAGATGGTGAGGTAGCTCCGAGCTCCGTCCAGTGGGATGACAAATACAGGCCTCCAGGCCTAGGAGAGGGCTCCGTTTCTTTTAACTACGAGGAGCCAATGTTGGATGAGACTGTTTTTAATGTTGAAGACAGTTTTTTAATGAAAATTGTAATAAAAAAACCTAACACGAAGCGTTATGATTGGATGTAGGCCTATAACAGTCATTGATGGATATCGAAGGTACATACATGTATTGGTTTGAATTATTCTTGTATACCATTTATGTTTCCATATAGCATTTGAGGTATCAGTGTGTATTATTTAGTCATTAAGGGTGGATTGTTGATGGAATTTTTATGTTTAAATGAATGATTAGAATATTCCACCCTGAAACCAGGACAGTGAAATTGATCAGAATCATACAATTATAAATAATGTGTGTAGTGTTAGTCAGTAAAATTATAATAAATGATGTTTGTAGTTTTAGTCATGTGTGTAGTTTTAGTCAGAATTAGGGTAAACAATATAACTGTACAAGATGTCTCTATGGTGTTTTAAACACTGTCTTATCAAAATTTGGTGCCGACCTGGCTAGGGGCCTCTGAAAGATTGGGGAAAGGACGTACTTCCCACGGTCTCCCTATCTTGAGGGAGGACGGGGAGGGATTCTCACGGCCTCCTCTAATCTTTGTCGGCTGGGTAGTAGACAGTATGTGCGTAGGATACCTAATGTTTGTGTGTGTACGTATGTGTGTAAGGAGTCTGTGTGTGAAAGTATGTGTGTCAGTATAAAATGAATGGTTTTGTACAACTAACCAGCGCTCTCGTGAATAAACATTTTGACTATTTAGCTGGGCCTCCATCCGTTTCATTCGACCAGTATCTTACAAATTCTGGGTTGCAGACTGAGTAGTTTAATTGAATTGGGTTATGAACATTGAGAACATAATTCTCGTGACAGCCATTGAACAAGGCATTTAACCTACAGTTCCCCGGTAGGCCGTCATTGTAAATAAGAATTTGTTCATAACTGGCTTGCCTAGTTAAATAAATCAAATGTAGCCTACCCGCGCTGTATCTGCGAGCTGCTGGCTAGAGATTTTTATTTAGTGCGAAAAGGTACATTTCGTGTGCACAATGTCATCACGCACTGATTTTTATCCGCGACTAGTCTGTTTGGTGGAAACTGCGAAAATGTTGTTTATCCGGATTTTAGAATATTCGCATGAAAATCTGTCGCCAATTGGATGGAAAACTAGTTAGTGACAGAAAATGAGCATTGCATCTGTGTGCTACTTCAGAGGCTACATCAGTGTGATTGTGCAAATCCGACATGGGTCACATATAAAACTGTGTGGACAGTCAGAAAAAAAGAATGTGTAAACAGCCAATAAGAGGATGTGGAGAGAATTGGTAACTCTTAACACTTGACCCTAACGCAGCTGGCAGATTGGTAAAATAACAATAAAGTGTCTCCTGAAAGGTCATATTAGTTATTTTTCTAATCCCACTGCCTGGCAAACTCTTCTAAATACACACTACAAATAGTCCATGAGTTATGTCATGTGGACTCTGTTCGACCTCGCAGTTTCATGTGTGGGTTTAGCCAACATGATGAGTACTGGGAACTGAGAGACAATGGCCATAGGCCACACTGAAACCAAAGTTAACAGCTGTTAATACTGTCTTTTCCCACTACTTGGTCCAACCCTCCCATCACGCTTCTACAGGCCTGCAGCAAGCATTCCAGTACTCAGATATAGTGGCTGTCGTGGACTTTTGCCATACGTCCATGTGTTCCCATTAAGTAGTCGTTCCCTCGTTGCCATGGACCTGTCCTACAGTAAGTCCCGTTGTTGCTATGTCCATGCTGTCCCCAGTGTATTGCCACTAAGGGTGCCAAGCTTACTGCTCAGGTGTAATTCCCACAGTAATAGGGGCCTGGAACTGTGACATACCTGCTATAACCCCTTTCGTAAACCATTCATAGGGGACGCTGGTCCTACAGGCTTACCACAGTGCACAAGGGAGAGGACAAAGGACACGCTCTACCCTGCTGCACCCAACCCATCTTTGGCATAGCTACACAGGCATCACCTGGAACGGATTGAAATAAACACCCACTACTATTAAATATAAATATCAACAATGCAGGCAATCTTATTTCAGTTTGTGGGAGCAGACATACCAGGGGGTTAATCAGGTATTCAGACAGGGCGTGGAACATCACTGGACAGTCAGGTAGAAATATTAAGTGTAGATCAGACAGCGCTGTAGCACATAAGAGAGATTCATGTCTGCTCTATTCATTAAATGCTATATGTACCGTTCAAAGACCCCATGTGAATATGTCTCAGCTGTTGTCTGCTTGAATCATGCCAAGCTGCTGGTGATGAGAGCTCTGGTCATCACTCACTACTGATGGAAGGGTTGCCAGAGGGCTTAGTGCACATGCACGCACGCATCCACGTGCACGCCTTCAACGTGCTCAAACATCAAAACACTCAGGAGTCGCTCTCCCTCAAACAACCCTAGGCCCAAGCAAACACTTATTGTACGGTACATATCCTACTGTACAAAGGCTGGTCTTATTTAACATCATACCTCACATCCATCCCACAGAAAACAGGAGAGCGTCGCTGTAAATATTAACATTTATTTGAGTGTACAATTTAATAGTCCATTATTCTTCCAACCTCATTTCTGAAGGTGTGAGGTCCATATATCCTAGATACTGAACAGAGTTTCACTAACCGTGAAAAACAGACAGAGCGATACTGTAAAAAACAACATTGGTTCCCTTCCCCAATGAGAAAGCAGTATCCCTCCGTGTAGAGCCAGGTTAGTGTCAATGGTAGACGAGTGTTACTGTAGTTCACTGGTTCTGAAGGACAGTTTGTTAGTGAAACAGTTCAGATGTCATATTAAAAAAGTTGACAAAACTAATTCATCCTCAAGCTTTGCATCCGTACCGACCCGATTCAAACAAATAACTGTAGGCGGCTGGTTGCTACAGCAAAACAAATATGTTTGTAGACTATACTGTATTGTAACTGATGAAACAAACCGAAACGCAGAGCAGACA
The DNA here is from genome assembly GCF_029448725.1 of Salvelinus fontinalis. NCBI lineage: Eukaryota > Metazoa > Chordata > Actinopteri > Salmoniformes > Salmonidae > Salvelinus > Salvelinus fontinalis. The sequence continues at coordinate 25,340,080 of NC_074703.1, read as the reverse complement.
GCTGTGTGTGTGTGTGTGTGTGTGTGTGTGATATCGGTAGCCTTTAAAGCATAACATTGCAGATACAGCCATGATACTGCTCTGTATTCACGTACTGAGCCTCTTCTTTCAATTCGTGCAAAAATACAAACTCTGAGTAGATTTACCGTCGACAGCGAATGGGACTAAATAATCCAACAGAGCTGATTTCGTAAGAAAATAAGAGAGTGCTAAACTAGGATTTTTGAATAAGTCAAAATGAAGTAAGAGAAGGGTATGAAAATAGTGTTCTCGATTTTTAACAACTATAACATTAAGGGCTCTGTCAGTTTGTTTATTTGTTCTCCCTCCAGTCACTGACTGAACTCTGCAGATCAAGAGAAACCTGACATAAAAAAATGGTAATGCAGGAGAGAAGAAAAACTTTACAGAAAGACAACATGACAAACCTTTACAGATTAAATGAGGTATTGCACAGAATACATTTAAAAAAATAAGCATAAAGGCAACAAAAATATACAGCAAATTGATAAAACATTTACATGATCATTTGAATAAGATTTAGAAAAACAATTTAGGAACAATGTAGTGTTGTCATAATTATCCAGGGGGGGGGGGGGGTCACTAGTCATCCCACTCATCATCATCCTCAAAGTCCTCTTCCTCATCATCATCGTCATCATCATCTTGGGAGGGAGACACACAAACATAGAAAATACATTGGTATGAATATAACAGCAACCTCTTATCTGATATATGTGTGTGTGTGTGTGTGTGTGTGTGTGTACCAGAGGAGTGGATGGCTTTGCTCCTCTTCTGCATCACCTCCATCAAAGCTCCTACGATGCCGGCTGAAGGAGTGGCGGGTCCTCCCGACACTGGTTCGTCAGTCACCTGGAACACACAGGAATACACACCAGTCAACACGCTCCACTATAGGGGAATGTGCATCTAGCATCACTAGGATAGGGGAAGTCTGAAGGGGCTGCATGGTCAAGTTGACGGCTGCATTGGTCGTACAGCAGTTACTGCGATACAGCCTCTGTAGAAGTCAGGCCATTCATACTTCCTGCGCTTCGCAGAGCTGCTGTAAAGGAAGATGTCAAGGGAGTGAGTTTTTGTTTATAGAGGACTTCCCGCCCCCACCTACCGTCAACCAATCATGTCAATGCAGAGCTATACGGCGCAATACGGAGCCCTCCACATTGTTACAAAATATAGGAGGCGCATGCGATGCGGTACAGAGCTCGATTCATCTCTGCAACTGCATCACTCCCTCAGTACGCAGCATCTGGATCGCAACGCCGGAGCAATCAGAAACAGGCTTTTAGTGGTTGAGGTAGGAGGGTATAGGGATCATGGGCATAGGGGTTAGAGTGTAGTGTATAAGGTAATGTCCACTCACAGCCTTGAGCTGTTTGCCCTGTCGTATCTGTTCGAGGAGACCGTCTCGGCCGGTGCTGGTGGAAACGGGCCTCTCCTTCTGCTCCACCTTCTTCAGCGGAGCCCCCTCCCTGATCTGGCTCAACAGGGCTGAGGGTTTACCAGCACCTCCACCCCCTCCATCAGCTTCCATCAGCATGGGTGGGGGAGGAGGGCCGGGAGGCGGGGGAGGAGGAGGGGGTGCTCCGGAACCCATACCTGCTGGGGCGGAGGAGGGAGGCGGGGGAGGAGGTGGGGCATGGGGAGCCAGGGAGGCATGCGAAGGCTGGGGAGGAGGGGGCAGAGGACCTCTGGTTGGGGGTGGGGGAGGAGCTCCCATGCCTGTTCTGGAGGGGGGAGGTGGTGGTGGGGCTGAGGTGGGCGCTCTGGAGGGGGGAGGAGGGGGAGGCGCGCCCCTTCCCCTGATGGGTGGGGGCGGTGGGCCGGAGGTCTGGTGTGGGGGAGGGGGTGGTGGTCCACCTCTGGAAGGGGGGGGTGGTGGGGCTGGACCAGAGAGAAGATAAATTATTTTTGCATGGAATCGACTATTGCATATACACTGAGCCTACTGTACACTTCACAACATGCTTTCAATTCTAGAAGAACCTCAGGAGAGAAAGCAGCAATAAATACAGCTCAATTGCTGGTATGACAGCATGCAGTAATGACTGTAGTCACTAGGGACAGCTATGCTTCATGTTATTCTCCTCGCCTAACCCAGACACTCAAAACAAAAGCTCTGTGGCTGCATAGCATTGACTAACATGACACTCTAAAGTCAAAAGGCAAACGTCTCTTCAGCACACTGCAAACTGACTCCTGGTCTGGCCTGTCAAGGTCGACATGTTAGATCCAGCCCGGTGTTGCACAGCTCCGTATCCACAACGCGTCTGCGATTCGTAGTGCTGATCTAGGCTCTTTCCATATAAGAGGAAACTGAGCCTAGATCAGCACTCCCACTCAGACACTGTGGATAGAGACCCTGGTCTTCAAGGGCATCAGTCCTGAGGAACTCGAGGGCCTGAGTAGCGCACCCCTGTGTTAGACCAGGGATTCCCAAACTCGGTCCTGGGGCCCCTCCCGGGAGCACATTTTTTGGTGTTTGCCCTAGCACTACGCAGCTGATTCAAATACACAAAGTTTAGGGCAACAAAACGTGCACACAGGACCCAGTTTGGGGAAACCCCATGTTCGACTTTGGGACAGAGATGGAACTACTCTTTTGTCCTCCAGAGGTCAGAGTTAGTCTATCAGACAGCTCCCAGTCAGGTTAATGCCACAGCAGCACCATGCAGAGATAAACCAACCTACCACACCACCTTGGAGGTGGAGGACCTGAGGAACACACGATGAACATTAGACTCTAGAGCACTAAACAATCTATATGGACACTGTCACAGTTTAGGCTACAACTTGTTTGTCAGTCACTATGGATATTCTTCTGACAAAACACAGATCCTAAAGCCCTTCGTTCCCCTCCACTCACACACCTTGTCTGCGGAGCTCGATCTTGACTGCCTCCACGCCTCCCTTCTTCTCGATGAAGTCATAGATGACCTTGGAGGTCTCCTTGTCCTTCAGCTGGGCCTCGGAGATGCCACACATGTCAAACAGGTTCTTTAGCTCCGGGTCTAGGTTGTTCAACTGGAGGAGAGAACACTGGGTTGGAACCACACTGAAATACTGGGAAAGAAACTAACAGGAATAATAATAACCCAATGCCGGGTTAGAACCACTATCAGTTAGAACTTCACTCAGCACTTCAATTGGTTAGAACCTCAATGAGTTGGAACGTCACAGGGATTAAAACACTACTCAGTTAGAAACACGTGTCAGAGCTGGGGGTCTCATGTTCAGATAAACTGCTCTGATGTTGGTACCCCTGTTGTAAACAGCCCCTGCATCGCCACCTGGTGGCTGAGGGGAACTGTGCCAGGTTGGCACTGCCCAACCGGTAGAGCGGATTGAAGGCTGTGGGATTATATTCACACAGAACTAGATTACACAGGTTTATATCACATCTACTTTAAACCACTACTCTAGCTCTCTGGGCAGAGACACAAAACAACAGCTTAGTTTATGTAATTCAGGTTGTGTTCTTTTATGTAATGACTGCTTACTCCTTATTGCCGTAAGGGGTATTCTTTCCTGTGCCTGTTGAACCATGTTAAAACATCTTATATCTCTTTTTCATAAACTCGCTCATCTCTCTCTCCACGTAAGTTCTCGAAAGTATTAAAGCTCTGAAACTCAAAATCATTGAAATCTTATTTTAGAAATGTCAACAAATCACCCGGTTCCCGTCTGTTCGATGTGCGTGTAGAACACCACGCAATAATTACTTATCATCCTTTTTTTTTGTAAACTACTGAATGGATTACGCAGAAACAGGTTTAGAATGTGAAATCTCCTTGTGTAACTCTGGGCTGGCAGTGACTTCTGCAGTGGGCAGAGATGTCATAATATTTCATATTTAGTTTGGAGGAGAATCATGTCTGACGAACACTACATCAGAAATAAACAAGTTCTGAGCCTGAGAACTGGTAAGGCGAATAAAAACACCCCCCCCCCCCCCCCCCCCCCCCTCTCTCCACTCTCCTTCCCTCCCCTCTTTCTCCCAGTAATACACATCCTCAGAGAAACCATCCCACTGTCCAGGCCTACTGGTTTGAGTTTGCAAGAAAGACATTTCCCTGTAGTTGTGCATGTGACATTGACACTTGAAATGTCCCATACGGTATATGACAGAGGCTAGCTGGACCACCGCGTGAGAAGAGGCAGATCACAGGTCACACAGGATCTTCCCATACCATTAGAAGTAGGGGATGATTCTAGGAGCCAGATGCTACAGTGTAGACAACAACTACATCTCCTCAGTAAGAACCCAGTCTGTCACACTCACATCGAAGCCAGTGTTGGGGTCCCAGCCGACGTGGCCAACGTGCCTGGAAGGAAACACATGATCAGAGAGAGGAGTACAGAGCCTGAGGGAATGATCACATAGGCTACCTACTACACACACACAACAAACCCGATACTCAGGGAATGAGAACACACAGAGGAAGTGGAAACCCCAGAAATGTAGCCTAGCTAGAAAGGTAACTCCAAGCACATTCTCACTAAGAGCAGCTGTTTAAACAAGGGTGAATCCTGTGTTGGCAAAAATGTATGTCTTGACTTGGACACTGCACCCTCCACACTGTCAGGCTTTGTAAAAGCACCTGCGAATAGGCTATGTCAGACACTCCAAAGACTGTAATTAGCTCAATATTAGGAGTTGAGAAATAAAGTTGGATAGAAAGATACTGCCAATTCAAAATGTGTTTATTCTGTTGATGCTAGTGATATTCATAAAAACTTTGAAAATATATATCACCCCCACAACATGATGCTCCCACTCCCGTGCTTCATTGTTGGGATGGTGTTCTTCAGCTTGCAAGCCTCCCCCTTTTTCCTCCAAACATAATGATGGTGATTTTGGCCAAACAGTTCTATTTTTGTTTCATCAGACCAGAGGACATTTCTCTAAAAACTACAATCTTTGTCCCCATGTGCAGTTGCAAACCGTAGTCAGGCTTTTCTTAGGGCGGTTTTGGAGTAGTGGCTTCTTCCTTGCTGACCAGCCTTTCAGGTTATGTCGATTTAGGACTCGTTTTACTGTGGATATAGATACTTTTGTACCCGTTTCGTCCAGCATCTTCACAAGGTCCTTTGCTGTTGTTCTGTGATTGATTTGCACTTTTCGCACCAAAGTACGTCCATCTCTAGGAGACGGAACGCGTCTCCTTCCTGAGCGGTATGACGGCTGAGATTTAATATTTGAGATCAGATGACCTGGCCTCCACTATCACTCAACCAAATTAAGATGGTTTGGGATGAGTTGGACTGCAGAGTGAAAGAAAAGCAGCCAACAAGTGCTCAGCACATGTGGGAACTCCTTCAAGACTGTCGGAAGAGTGTACAAAGCTGTCAAGGCAATGGGTGGATACTTTGAAGAATCTAAAATATATTTTGATTTGTTTAAAACTTTTTCGGTTACTAGATGATTCCAGATGTGTTATTTCATAGTTTAGATGTCTTCACTGTTATTCTACAACGTGGAAAATAGTATAAAGAAAAACCCTTGAATGAGTAGGTGTGTCCGAACTTTTGACTGGTACTGTGTGTGTGTGTGTGTGTGTGTGTGTGTGTGTGTGTGTGTGTGTGTGTGTGTGTGTGTAATATATATATATACTTTTTTAAATTCACGGGCCCCTGCCGTACCAGAGTGTGGACCCCTGGTTTAATACACCTGGTTTACACTACTTCAGTAAGCCAGCACTATAGTATTGTAGTATTGACTACCACAGTGTCCTAGTCCTAAAAACACAGGACAGATAATCCTCACATCAATCATGCCAGATACATATTACATGGGATTGGAAATATGTTCATGATTAAAAAGTCCCATCAACTCTTTGCCACACATTAACACACGGCAGTATGGCTCGAGGTACTCCGCTATACATTAGCCGTGCAATACCCCCACAGATGACCCCAACGGGACACATCCTAACTTAACATCAGTGAGGAACTAGATGTTCCCCACAAATCTAATGTGAGGATTCAACCCACACTGTGGGCTTGTGAATGACCCTTACTACTCAGGTGTCACAAAAAAGAGCAGAATTTAAAAACAATACACCTAAATGGAACAGAATAGAACAGAATAGAATATAACAGAATCATATAGAGGAATACATTAGAAAGAAATGGAATGGAATACTCACTGGAAGTTGCTGGGCGTTCCGATGTCTGCCTTGGTCAGCTTCTTGCCCTTCTTTCCCTTCACCTTCTTCTCCTTCTTGTTGTTGTTGTTGAAGCTGCTGCTCACCATGTTGTTCATCTGAGAGGTGTGTCCGTGGAACCGGGACACCGTGTTGATCTCTGGGTTCTTGATGTCCACCGTGGCCATGGGCAGGGCCGGGCCTAGGGGGGGGTGAACAGAAGAGTCAGAACGAAAGTACCCACAATGCAACAGGCACGGAGAGTCTTAGTCTGGGGGAGACCAGAGTCTGAGATCTAGGCAGTTTAACATACAGATTACAATAGAGACTTTTGACATGTCATTAAATGAGGTCTACTTCCATCATTGATGCGTCCTCCTCTAATTAGTTCAATGAGAGGGTGAGACAGTGGGTTGCCTTTTAACACCTGGAGAGTTCTGCCAACGCCACAACACACTATCTGCTGCTGTGATCACATTACATTCTCACTAAGCACTCCTCGTGTACAACCATCTCCTCTCCTCTCCAATGCCTCCCATGAGGCTTAGGGGCAGTCAGAGAGATATGTCTGCTAACCAATGCACAGCAGACAAGAAAAACGACTACAACACTGACTGGATGAGACGCGTGTGGAATCCTCACACTGAATAATATTGCCACTACCTGCAGCTCACACGTCCTGTGACACCCACATAGTGGTCAAACCAAACTGAATTCTATGGACATGAGTGTCCTGACTCCCGAGCCGCCTACCTCTGTGGCTGGAGTCCCCACGGGGGCTCTTTCGGACCGAGGGCGAGACTGAGGGACTACAGTCACCGGGAGTTCCGTCCCCCTTCCTCCCCCCTCTGTCACCCTTACACCCTCCGGCAGCTGCAATGTTAACGTCCAGCAGCATTTCACCCACCACACCGCAGCACTGGTCACCGTGGCGTAGCGAGAGGCGGTTGGTAGGGTCCGAGGGGGGCGCATATAGTTCCTCCTGGGGAAGGATCAGGCAGTGGAGGGTGGAGAGACACCCTCCCGGATGGATCCCCTCCCCTCCTCCCCCCTCAGATAGGTCCTCAGAGGGAGAGGACAGGAAGGTGGTACAGAACATCCTCACAGAGCGATGGCGGCAGCATGGGGTGGGGGGGGGGGGGGCAAGACTAAGTGGTGCCCAGTCCTGGGATATAGCTTAATCCAGAGATCTATAGGTCCCGAGAATCAGAGAGACATCCCGAGAGGAACACAGGGTGTGCGAGCCACACAACTGGAGAACCAACTCCAGGATTTTCAGATCCAGAGAACCAGGTGGAGGAGCAACCAGAGAGATCAAGAGAGGAGACTGAGCAGGGTACGGACCAGACAGACAGCAGAGCCAGGCAGACTAAGACCCTCCGGCTAAGTGAGGTGCCTAGGGTTTGGGCAAATGCCACAGCAACAGCTGGCGCCGCCTCCAAACTGAGTACGCTCTCCTCCCCTTCACAACAGGGAGCACTGCCAGGTCCCAGCTCTCTGAGCCCGACTCTTTCCCATACTCTCTCATCCCTTCCCTTCTGCCCTTCTCCACCAGCGGGCCAAACCACTCCCAACTCCAGCCCACCTCTAATCCCAACAAATCACGATGATGCTGGATTTTACATAACCATTAATGCCCACTGCTAATCCACCATAATCCCTGAGGTTCTCTTAAACATGATGAATCTACACCAGAGAGAGGCTGGCTGGGTGGGTGGGAGACATGACTCAAGAGACAGCATGGAGAAAGGAGGAGAGATGGTGAGAAAAAGGGAGAGAGCGAGAGCGAGACGGGGTGAACGAGAGAGGGCATTCAAACAACTGGAACCTTCCGGGTGAACACAGTTAATTCCCCAGACACACACTAGTGAGTCAAACCCAAACAAACACGGTACCACATCCATCTGCCCAACGTGGATCTGGCTGTGCCCTCCTCCTATCCGCAAGGTCATTCTCACCTGTCATTACTGCAGACACTGGGACACCACAGACAAACTGCTGTATGGCCACAGGCAGAACACACAATGCCAGATACACCGGAATGTTGTCTGTATGGGCAAAGCCCAAGCCATGCCAGTCTGACTTGGGCACTACGTGCGGGAGTAATAAACTCGACCACTGCTACTCTAACTTCCGGCGTGGCATACAAAGCCTGCCCTCACGTCTCTCCTTCTCCACGTGAGTGAAACATTTAAAAGTGTTAACCCTCGCAAGGCTGCCGGCCCAGGCGGCATCCCTAGCCACGTCCTCAGAGCATGCGCAGACCAGCTGCCTGGTGAGTTTATGGACATATTCAATCGCTCCATATCCCAGTCTGCTGTCCCCACATTCTTCAAGATGGCCACCATTGTTCCTATACCCAAGAAGGCAAAGATGAACTAAATGACTACTGCCCCGTAGCACTCACTTCTGACATCATGAAGTGCATTGAGAGACTAGTCAAGGATCATATCACCTCCACCTTACCGGTGATGCAATTGCCATCACACTGCACATTCCCATCTAGACAAGGGGAATACCTAAGAATGTAAGAATGCTTTTCATTGACTACAGCTCAGTATTCAACACCATAGTTCCCTCCAACGCATCATCAGGCCGGAGGCTTCATGATGCCTCCAACTCAATCAAGTTCAGATGACAACAGTAGTGGGCTTGATTACCAACAATGACGAGACAGCCTACAGGAAGGTGAGGGCACTCCGAGCGTGGCTCCCCCAAGGCCATCAGACTGCTAAACAGCAATCACTAACTCAGAGGCTGCTGCCTACATGGAGACCCAATCACTGGCCACTTTAACAAATGGATCACTAGTCACTTTAAACAATGCCACTTTAATAATGTTTACATATCTTACATTACTCATATCATTTTTTTTCACTAGCATTCAAAAGTTTTTGGTCACTTAGAAATGTCCTAGTTTTCCATGGAAACATACATGAAATGAGTTGCAAATTGAATAGGAAATATAGTCAAGACGTTGACAAGGTTATAAATAATGATTTTTAATTGAAATAATAATTGTGTCCTTCAAACTTTGCTTTCGTCAATGAATCCTCAATTTGCAGCAATTACAGCCCTGCAGACCTTTGGTTTTCTAGTTGTCAATTTGTTGAGGTAATCTGAAGAGATTTCACCCCATGCTTCCTGAAGCACCTCCCACAAGTTGGATTCTGCTTGATGGGCACTTCTTACGTACCACACGGTCAAGCTGCTCCCACAACAGCTCAATAGGGTTGAGATACGGTGACTGTGCTGGCCACTCCATTATAGACCGAATACCAGCTGACTGCTTCATCCCTAAATAGTTCTTGCATATGTAACAGTATAACTTTAAACCGTCCCCTCGCCCCGACACGGGCGCGAACCAGGGACCCTCTGCACACATCGACAACAGTCATCCACGAAGCAGCGTTACCCATCGCTCCACAAAAGCCACGGCCCTTGCAAAGCAAGGGGCAACACTACTTAAGTCTCAGAGCAAGTGACGTAACTGATTGAAATGCTACTAGCGCGTACCCGCTAACTAGCTAGCCATTTCACATCCGTTACACTCACCCCCCTTTCAACCTCCTCTTTTTCCGCAGCAACCAGTGATCCGGGTCAACAGCATCAATGTAACAGTATAACTTTAAACCGTCCCCTAGCCCCGACCCGGGCGCGAACCAGGGACCCTCTGCACACATCAACAACGGTTGCCCACGAAGCACGGTCGTTACCCATCGCTCCACAAAAGCCACGGCCCTTGCAAAGCAAGGGGCAACACTACTTAAGTCTCAGAGCAAGTGACGTAACTGATTGAAATGCTACTAGCGCGTACCCGCTAACTAGCTAGCCATTTCACATCTGTTACACATAGTTTGGAGCTGTGCTTTGGGTCATTGTCCTGTTGTAGGAGGAAAGCGCCGTCCACAGGATATGGCATGGCGTTACAAAATAGAGTGATAGCCTTCCTTCAAGATCCCTTTTACCCTGTACAAATCCTCTACTTTACCACCACCAGACCATCACATTGCCTCCACCATGCTTGACAGATGGTACCAAGCACTCCTCCAGCATCTTTTCTGGGTCTCATGAATGTTCTTTGTGATCCGAACACCTCAAACTTAGATTCGTCTGTCCATAACACTTTTTTCCAATCTTCCTCTGTCCAGTGTCTGTGTTCTTTTGCCCATCTTAATCTTTGATTTTTATTGGCCAGTCTGAGATATGGCTTTTTCTTTGCAACTCTGTCTAGAAGGCCAGCATCCCGGTGTCGCCTCTTCACTGTTGACGTTGAGGCTGGTGTTTTGCGGGTACTATTTAATGAAGCTGCCAGTTGAGGACTTGAGGCATCGGTTTCTTAAACTAGACACTAATGTACTTGTCCTCTTGCTCAGTTGTGCACCGGGGCCTCCAACTCCTCTTTCTATTCTGGTTAGAGCCAGTTTGCGCTGTTCTGTGAAGGGAGTACTACACAGTGTTGTACGAGATCTTCAGTTTCAGTTTTCAGCTGTTCTAACATAATCGCAAAAGAGTTTAGTGATCAATTAGCCTTTTAAAATGAGAAGCTTGGATTAGCTAACACAAAGTGCCATTGGAACACAGGAGTGATGGTTGCTGATATGGGCCTCTGTAAGCCTGTGTAGATATTCCATAAATAATCAGCCTTCCAGCTACAATAGTCATTTACAGCATTAATGTCTACACTATTTCTGATCAATTTGATGTTATTTTAAATGGACAAAACATTTGCTTTTCTTTCAAAAACAGGGACATTTCTAAGTGACCCCAAACTTTTGAACGGTAGTGTATATACTGTATTTTATACCATCTATTACACCTTGCCTATGCCGCTCAACCATATATTTATATGTACATATTCTCATTCACCCCTTTTAGATTTGTGTGTATTAGGCAGTAGTTGGGGAATTGTTAGATTACTTGTTTGATATTACTGCACTGACGGAACCAGAAGCACGAGCATTGCGCTACGCTCGCATTAACATCTGCTAACCATGTGCACGTGACCAATAAAAATTGATTCGATCAACCCTCAGGGGACAGGATAGGTCTAGGCCGCGCCATGTAAAAACATCACCCTCAGCAATCTGTTTGCAGGTCACTGCTGTGATGAAGAGAAAATGTCACCATTTCTGACCTCCCCCTTTCCTCTACCCCCTCACCACAACTCCTTCCGTTCCACAAAGCCATTGCTATGAGTGTTAGGGGACTGGGGTAGTGCGAGTGCTGTGAAGTAACTAACATTAGCAGCTGAATTAAATCCTCTTAGACTAAGCAGAGCAGGGGTTGACTGGGGAGACACTGTCTGTCCACCTAGTCAGACCAGTACAACACTATGGGGAGCCAGGCAGAGCAAACTAGCTTTGAAGTCCAATAGTATGCACTGTTGCCAAGCGATGCCAAGGAGTGCTATGAAAGTGTGCCACTGTACTGTTCCACAACAGCCTCTCTAAATGCTAAACAGCAAACATGACCAGGTCAGAGAGCATCTCTAAAGACCTTTTGACTGCTATAGTATCTGTACAATTGGCAAAGCTCTGGTACCAAGTGACATGAACCGTATCACCCCCAGCCTGTCTGGGTACTGATGAGGGAATTTGAGAATGAGATGCCGCTTTTATATATAACCTTGTAGAGTGTGTATATATATATATATATATATATATATATATATATATATATATATATATATATATATATATCTTATCTATAGCTAAGTGATCTACTGTGGATGTAGGCTGATTATTCATATGGCCTGATTTGGAGTGTAAGTGTTGTTACAGGTTTGGTATTTTAAGATTGAGGGGAGGGATCGGCTCAACGTCCCTGTGGAACTGGCTTTCTGGAGAGTGTGTGTGTGTGTGTGTGCAGAATACCTAAGCATGTCCTGTAAAGTGGATCTATGTACGTAGAAATTGCCTCTCACCACTGATGCTACAGTCAGATATTCAGTACAGTACTTCCATGCCCCTTTTGGTTAAGATTAAGACTGGGGATAGGGCATCTGTTAGTTAGGGGCTTGGGAGAGGTGTTATCTTCCAAGACCCTGTTATCAGTGGATTATCCAATGGCTTTACACTGGAACCATTCAATCAAAGCCCTGTGGGGAAGTCAGGGAGTGACTATTGTGTTTGTGGAGGAATATTTTAAGTCAAATCATTTCTGGGTTGTTTGAAAGCGTAGTGTCCACATCAATTTCTGATTAAAATTTAAAAAAGATTCTCCAAAAAAAAGACCCGAGTGAATTTCATGAAGGACCTACCATTTTGACCTGGAGGGTCACGTCTTTTTTCTGTAAAACAAAATGTATAGAATTAAACTCCCGTATCTTGCTGTGTGTTAGTGTTAGTGAAAGGGAGAGGTAAGGGATTGGTATGGAGTTACAGGGAACTGAAGTGTACGGATCAAAGAGGAACACTTCTGCAAGAGGACGGGGGGGGGGCAGAGTTAGTTTATAAGCAGGATGGGTGTGTGTGTGTGCGGATTAATCGTCAAGCGCAGGTGTACGAGTTAGTTTTTTACCAGAACGATCACAGGCAGACTGACAAAACGGAGCTCAAATCTAAGAGAGTCGAGGACCATGATCCATACAGAGACTGCATAGACTCTTGCTGGTTTGGGACAGAGAGCAAACAGTCCTGACCTTGTTATTATAGCAAGCTGATCTCCAGGAGCACTTCAAAAGAGAGGCATGGAAGAGCACTGTTGCCCCTGGATACTGATCTTAGCTGATCAGGCACGTTTATGTTAGGATTAGAGGTCGGCTGATTAATTAGGTCCGATTTCAAGTTTTCATAACAAATCGGTAATCAGCATTTTTGGATGCCGATTATGGCCGATTACATTGCAATCTACGAGGAAACTGCATGGCAGACTGACCACCTGTTACGCAAGTGCAGCAAGGAGCCAAGTTAAGTTGCTAGCTAGCATTAACCTTATCTTATAAAAAATAATCACTAGTTAACTACACATGGTTGATGATATTACTAGCTTGTCCTGCATTGCATAAATTCAATGCGGTGCCTGTTAATTTATCATCGAATCACAGCCTACTTCGCCAAACGGGCGATGATTTAACAAAAGCACAATCGTTGCACAAATGTACCTAACCATAAACATCAATGCCTTTCTTAAAAGCAATACACGGAAGATTTTTTTTTTTTTTTTTTTTTTTTTTTTTTTTTTAAACCTTAATATTTAGTTAAAAGAAATTCATGTTAGCAGGCAATATTAAGTAGGGAAATTGTGTCACTTCTCTTGCGTTCATTACACGCAGAGTCAGGGTAAATGCAACAGTTTGGGCCGCTTGGCTCGTTGCGAACTAATTTTCCAGAATTTTACGTAATTATGACAACATTGAAGGTTGTACAATGTAACAGGAATATTTAGACTGACGGATACCACTCGTTAGATAAAATACGTAACGGTTCCGTATTTCACTGAAAGAATAAACGTTTTATTTTCGAAATTATAGTTTCCGGATTTGACCATATTAATGACCAAAGGCTCGTATTTCTGTGTGTTTATTATATTATAATTAAGTCTATGATTTAGTAGAGCAGTCTGAGTGGTGGTAGGCAGCAGCAGGCTCGTAAGTTTTCATTCAAACAGCACTTTCCTGCGTTTGCCAGCAGCTCTTCGCAATGCTTGAAGCACAGTGCTGTTTATGACTTCAAGCCTATCAACTCCCGAGATTAGGCTGGCAATACTATAGTGCCTATAAGGACATCCAATAGTCAAAGTTATTTGAAATAAAAACAGTCCTATAATTCCTATAATAATTAGAACCTAAAACTTAACTGGGAATATTGAAGACTCATGTTAAAAAGGACCCACCAGCTTTCATATGTTCTGAGTAAGGAACTTAAACGTTAGCTTTTTAACATGGCAATTATTGCACTTTTACTTTCTCCAACACTTTTTTAAAACAAATTGAACATGCTTCATTATTTATTTGAGACTACATATAATACATAAATAAAATAAATTAAGTTAAAATAAAAGTGTTTATTCAATATTGTTGTAATTGTCATTATTACAAATTATATATATATATATTTTTTTTAATCAGCCGATTAATCGGTATCGGCTTTTTTTGGTGCTCCATTAATCAATATCGGCGTTAAAATCATAATTGGTCGACCTCTAGTTAGGATTTCAGAGGGTAAAGCTGATTCTAGATCCGCTCCCCTTCTACCGGAGGTAATGGTGGGCCAGAGAGAGAGGAGAGAGCTGTCAATTGAACAATTAGGAAGCAAAGGAGATGGCATAGAAAGAAGGTGAGATCCATATATCTCAAAATTGAGAGGATCTGTCCAATCATTAGCAGACCAGGCAGAGGTCAGAGGAGAGGAGATGGTTTTAACAGAGGTCTGAGGTCAGTAGAATCAAAGATGGCGTCAGTAGGTAGTAGTCACCAGATTTTCTCTGTCGTCTCCCCAGCAGGTCCCCCACGGCGACCCGGAAATGCTTGGCCTCCTCCTCGCTTGCGAAGTTCAGTCCCATCTGGCACGACTACACACACACACACACACACACACGCACGCCCACACACAAATACGCACGCCCACAAACGCAGAAAGTGGAATGTCATAAGAATGAACGAACACTGCAAGCTTAAAAAAAAACACACGGCAGGTTTTTGACATAAACAAATGACCATGTCATGTGAAAGGACTTGGCTGGAGCAAGAGACATCAAGTACATAGAGAAAGGTATAACTCACATCTCCTGCGAACGTGAAGAAGTAAGATTTGGAAACGGTGATTGAGAAGTTGTTGTAGAGCTCCTGCTCGAACACGGTTTTACCCTCCTGTAGAGAGAGAGAAAGAGAGAGAGAGGATATGTTTTATTGTCACATACACCGGATAGGTGAAGTGAAATGTGTTTTACAGGGTAAGCCATATTAGTAAGGCACACTCGGAGCAAATTAGGATTAAGTGCCTTGCTCAAGGGCACATCAACAGATTTAGTGTGTGTGTGTGTGTGTGTGTGTCTCTCTCATCTCTATAGTAAAGGACAATCCGTGCTGCCGTGTCCCCAAGTTGGTCTGTGTTTTGTGTGTGAACTAAACCCACCTTGATGTCGAACACCCTGATAAAGTAGGATCGTGCTGGGTTGTCTTTGACCAGACAGGCCACACCACAGCACCTCTTGGTCCAGGCTGAGTTCCTGTCTGCTGCATATACCTGCACCACCGCAGAACACAGCGACTGCAGAGAGACAGAGAGAGAGAGAGAGAGAGGCACAAGGGGTTATTAATGAAGGATGTGATGAGAGTATAGTACCCCTAATACAAGGGATGAAGCCACTAACTAAGTCGCTCTGGATGAGAGCGTCTGCTGAATGACTAAAATGTCAAATGGATGGAAAAGGAATTTAACTGAGACCCACAGACTATCTATGTTTTACAGTGAAGCAGTGTTGGTCTCCCTTTAAAAATATATATAAATATATATATATATATATTTAAAGGTGATAGGTGATTCCATTGAGGTCGAATACCTTTTATTTATATATATATATATATATATATATATATATATATATATATATATATATATATATATATATATATATATATATATATATATATATATATATATATATATATATATATATAAAAAATATAAAAATAAAAGGTATTCGACCTCAATGGAATCACCTTTCTGGTTTAAAAGTTACACTCAAGGACCCAAGTAAACACAATATCAGGCCGCTTTCTGCAACAACTAAGAGCGTTGAAGAGCGTGGCTAAACATCTCTGCCGTTTTGGTCCCGTGGCGGTCATGCTGAAACAGTGTGAAGCGCACCTGTGCACGGAGCAGTCAGTCATACTCTGACTGCGCAAACATTTTGCATCGCGCTCATCTCAAAGTCTGCGGATCTGCTCAGGGCAAACTCATCTCGCCAAGTCGACCTTCAAATAAAAGGTCAGAAAATAATGTATGCGCAGAAACACTACCGCAGAGGTGTGACAGCACTGGCAGAGTTTAGACCGTCGCAGAGGTGTGACAGCACTGGCAGAGTTTAGACCGTCGCAGAGGTGTGACAGCACTGGCAGAGTTTAGACCGTCGCAGGGGTGTGACAGCACTGGCAGAGTTTAGACCGTCGCAGGGGTGTGACAGCACTGGCAGAGTTTAGACCGTCGCAGAGGTGTGACAGCACTGGCAGAGTTTAGACCGTCGCAGAGGTGTGACAGCACTGGCAGAGTTTAGACCGTCGCAGAGGTGTGACAGCACTGGCAGAGTTTAGACCGTCGCAGAGGTGTGACAGCACTGGCAGAGTTTAGACCGTCGCAGAGGTGTGACAGCACTGGCAGAGTTTAGACCGTCGCAGAGGTGTGACAGCACTGGCAGAGTTTAGACCGTCGCAGAGGTGTGACAGCACTGGCAGAGTTTAGACCGTCGCAGAGGTGTGACAGCACTGGCAGAGTTTAGACCGTCGCAGAGGTGTGACAGCACTGGCAGAGTTTAGACCGTCGCAGAGGTGTGACAGCACTGGCAGAGTTTAGACCGTCGCAGAGGTGTGACAGCACTGGCAGAGTTTAGACCGTCGCAGAGGTGTGACAGCACTGGCAGAGTTTAGACCGTCGCAGAGGTGTGACAGCACTGGCAGAGTTTAGACTGTCGCAGAGGTGTGACAGCACTGGCAGAGTTTAGACTGTCGCAGAGGTGTGACAGCACTGGCAGAGTTTAGACTGTCGCAGAGGTGTGACAGCACTGGCAGAGTTTAGACTGTCGCAGAGGTGTGACAGCACTGGCAGAGTTTAGACTGTCGCAGAGGTGTGACAGCACTGGCAGAGTTTAGACTGTCGCAGAGGTGTGACAGCACTGGCAGAGTTTAGACTGTCGCAGAGGTGTGACAGCACTGGCAGAGTTTAGACTGTCGCAGAGGTGTGACAGCACTGGCAGAGTTTAGACTGTCGCAGAGGTGTGACAGCACTGGCAGAGTTTAGACTGTCGCAGAGGTGTGACAGCACTGGCAGAGTTTAGACTGTCGCAGAGGTGTGACAGCACTGGCAGAGTTTAGACTGTCGCAGAGGTGTGACAGCACTGGCAGAGTTTAGACTGTCGCAGAGGTGTGACAGCACTGGCAGGGTTTAGACTGCCGCAGCTCAGTTCATTTCTCAGCAGGAATACAGCAGGACTCTACCCACCCACTGACACCCCAACACACACATACCATGGACACACATGCAAACTCACGCCACACACACACTGCTGCTACAGCTCAGTCTATCATCTATCCCGTTCCCTAGTCACTTTACCCTTACCTATACAGTGACTTGACTTATTCGACATTTTGTTGTGTTAGACTGAATTCAAAATATATTTAATACATTATTTCTCACCCATCTACACACAATAACCCATAATGACAAAGTGAAAACTTGTTTATAAGCATTTTTGCAAATGTATTGAAAATTAAACCCCAAAATATCTAATTTACATACAGTTGAAGTCAGTCATTAAAACTAATTTTTCAACCACTCCACAAATTTCTTGTTAACAAACTATATTTTTGGCAAGTCGGTTATGACAAGTAATTCTTCCAACAATTGTTTACAGACACATTATTTCACTGGATCACACGTCCAATGGGTCAGAAGATTACATACACTAACTTGACTGAGCTTTTAAACAGCTTGGAAAATGCCATAAATTAGTGTCATGGCTTTAGAATCTTCGGATAGGCTAATTGACATAATTTGAGTCAATTGGAGGTGGACATGTGGATGTATTTCAAGGCCTACCTTCAAACTCACTGCCTCTTTGCTTGACATCATGGGAAAATCAAAAGAAAATCAGACAAGACCTCAAAAATTGTAGACCTCCACAAGTGGTTCATCCTTGGGAGCAATTTCCAAAAGCCTGAAGGTACCACGTTCATCTGTACAAACAATAGTACGCAAGTATAAACACCATGGGACCACGCAGCCGTCATACCACTCAGGAAGGAGACGCGTTCTGTCTCCTAGAGATGAACGTACTTTGGTGTGAAAAGTACAAATCAATCCCAGAACAGCAGCAAAGGATCTTGTGAAGATACTGGAGGAAACCGGTACAAAAGTATCTATATCCACAGTAAAACGAGTCCTATATCGACATAACCTGAAAGGCCGCTCAGCAAGGAAGAAGCCACTGCTTTAAAACCACCATAAAAAAGCCAGACTACGGTTTGCAACTGCACATGGGACAAAGATCATACTTTTTGGAGAAATGTCCTCTGGTCTGATAAAACAAAAATAGAACTGTTTGGCCATAATGACCATCGTTTTGTTTGGAGGAAAAAGGGGGAGGATTGCAAGCCGAAGAACACCATCCCAACCGTGAAGCAAGGGGTGGCAGCATCATGTTGTGGGGGTGCTTTGCTACAGAAGGGACTGGTGCACTTCACAAAATAGATGGCATCATGAGGACGGAAAATTATGTGGATATATTGAAGCAACATCTCAAGACATCAGTCAGGAAGTTAAAGCCTGGTCGCTAATGGGTCTTCCAAATGGACAATGACCCCAAGCATACTTCCAAAGTTGTGGCAAAATGGCTTAAGGACAAGAAAGTCAAGGTATTGGAGTGGCCATCAAAGCCCCGACCTCAATCTTATAGAAAATTTGTCGGCATAACTGAAAAAGTGTGTGTGAGCAAGGAGGCCTACAAACCTGACTCAGTTACACCAGCTCTGTCAGGAGGAATGGGCCAAAATTCACCCAAATTATTGTGGGAAGCTTGTGGAAGGCTACCCGAAACGTTTGACCCAAGATAAACAATTTAAAAGGCAATGCTACCAAATACTAATTGAGTGTATGTAAACTTCTGACCCACTGGGAATGTGATGAAAGAAATAAAAGCTGAAATACATCATTCTCTCCACTAATATTCTGACATTTCACAATCTTAAAATAAAGTGGTGATCCTAACTGACCTAAGACAGGGGATTTCTACTCTGATTAAATGTCAGGAATTGTGAAAAACTGAGTTTAAATGTATTTGGCTAAGGTGTATGTAAACTTCTGACTTCAAATGTAAGTATACACACCGCTGAGTCAATCATTTGTAGAGCACCTTTGGCATCAATTAGAGCTGTGAGTCTTTCTGGGTAAGTCTCACACTTGGATTGTGCAATATTTGCCCATTACTATTTTCAAAATTCTTCAAGCTCTGTCAAATTGGTTGATGATCATTGCTAGACAAACATTTGAGGTCATGTCATAGATTTTCAAGTAGATTTAAGTCAAAACTAACTTGGCCACTGAGGAACATTCATTGTCTTATTGGTAGGCAACTCCATTGTAGATTTGTAACTGCGTTTTAGGTCATTGCCCTACAGAAAAGTGAATTCATGTCCCCGTGTCTGGTGAAAAGCAGACTGGTTACAGGTTTTCCTCTAGGATTTTGCCTGTGCTTAGCTCTATTCCTGTTGTTTACGAAGCATGTGACAAATAGAATTTGACTGAAAATGTATTTCAAAACTATTAAAATATATATATGTACATGTTGCCTATTTACACTATATATAGACACATGTATGCAGACACCCCTTTAAATTAGTGGATTCGGCTATTTCAGCCACACCCGTTGCTGACAGTCGTGCAATCTCCATAGACAAACAATGTCAGTAGACTGGCCCATACTGAAGAGCCCAGTGACTTTCAAAGTGGCACCGTCATAGGATGCCACCTTTCCAACAAGTCAGCTTATCAAATTTTTGCCCTGCTAGAGCTGCCCCGGTCAACTGTAAGTGCTGTTATTGTGAAGTGGAAAACTTCTAGGAGCAACAAGGGTTCAGCCACAAAGTGGTAGGCCACACAAGTTTACAGAAGAGGACCACCGGGTGCTGAAGCACATAAACATCATCTGTCATTGGTTGCAACACTCACTACAGAGTTCCAAACTACCTCTGGAAGAAATGTCAGCACAATAACTATTTGCCGGGAATTACATGAAATGGGTTTCCATGGCCGAGCAGCCGCACACAAGCTTAAGATCACCACGCGCAATGTCAAGCATTGGCTGGAGTGGTGTAAAGCTCGCCAGCATTGGACTCTGGAGCAGTGGAAACAAATCTGGATT
Organism: Salvelinus fontinalis; assembly: GCF_029448725.1. Taxonomy (NCBI): domain Eukaryota; kingdom Metazoa; phylum Chordata; class Actinopteri; order Salmoniformes; family Salmonidae; genus Salvelinus; species Salvelinus fontinalis. The sequence continues at coordinate 25,319,837 of NC_074703.1, read as the reverse complement.
TGGCGGATGCCAGGAGAACACTACCTGCCCCGATGCATAGTGCCAACTGTAAAGTTAAGTGGAGGAGCAATAATGGTCTGGGGCTGTTTTTCATGGTTCGGGCTAGGCCCCTTAGTTCCAGTGAAGGGAAATCTTAATGCTTCAGCATACAATAACATTCTAGATAATTTGGTGCTTCCAACTATGTGGCAACAGTTTGGGGAAGGCCCTTTCCTGTTTCAGCATGACAATGCCCTCATGCACAAAGCGAGGTCCATACAGAAATGGTTTGTCGAGATCGGAGAGGAAGAACTTGACTGGCCTGCACAGAGCCCTGACCTCAACCCCATTGAACACCTTTGGGATGAATTGGAATGCTGACTGCGAGCCAGGCCCAATCGCCCAACATCAGTGCCTGACCTCATTAATGCTCGTGGCTGAATGAAAGCAAGTTCCAGCAGCAATGTTCCAACATCTAGAACATCTAGAGTGGAGGCTGTTATAGCAGCAAAGGGAGGACCAACTCCATATTAATGCTCAATATTTTGGAATGAGATGTCCACATACATTACATGACCAAAAGTATATTTGAATGCAGTCATCTCCGGTTTCATTTATCCTTCACTTGTTTGTAACAATTGCAAATATTTGCAGTCAACTTTGTTCTGAAGTTATCGTTGATCACAATTAGACAGATAAACATCTTGATTCTATGTTTAGCAGAGATCTTCTGTGAGTAAAGTGACGCAGAAGGGTAAAAAAAAGCAGCTAACGACACGTAGCTGTTTTACGAGTGGTCTGAGGCAGTCGGTAAATAACGAGCGCTTTCAAGTGCAACTTTAGTAACGACGGTTTTGGGAAACAGCCCAGAGATTTACCGACGCTCCTACGAAGGTTCTAACGGTGTACTTAGCCTTAAAATGCTTTTGGGAAACGAAGCCCAGGTTCTTCCCCAAGTTTACTAGCCTCGTCGCAGAGGGGTTCAGGCCCATTACCCTGCAGATGAAAGGCAGGCCAGAGCATAAAGTGGTAAACCAAGTTTACTAGACAACCTAGTAGCTAACTACACACAGATGGGCTGTGTAGGGCTGTTCAGTGCAGTGTCTGGGGACATGAAGCTTTCTAGCCTACATTTCAAAGAAAGCAATATCTGTCTGTGCTCATCTAGTGGGCTGTGCTCACAACAGGGCTACTGCAGTGAGGTCACACAGAGCTGAGCTGTATCATCCATCAGCCTCTCCAGCTCTGATCACCAGCGGCAGCCAGAACGAGCCCCACTGGCCACAGGAAGCACCCAGTCCCAGTGACATCATCAAAGCTCGCCATGGCACCACTCTCCAGGCTGCTGGTGCTACTACACACTACAGCCGGTGGGACTGTAGAGGGCTCACAGGGGGGAACAAACAGGATGTTGAATGTACAGTAACTGTGCATCATTCATCCATGTCCTGACAGTATTTGCCATTTATCCTAAAAAGTGGGATTGGGTAGGAAAGGCTGGGGTTGGGAAGGACAGAAAGAGAGGGGGAAATTCAGAGTGGAGTTGGAAAGGAGTAGAGACTGGAGAGTAGTAGGAAATACAGACAATGGTAAGGAGAGGCCGATGGCCCAGAGCGGGGCTGGTAAGGGGAGGCCGATGGCCCAGAGCGGGGCTGGTAAGGGGAGGCCGATGGCCCAGAGCGGGGCTGGTAAGGGGAGGCCGATGGCCCAGAGCGGGGCTGGTAAGGGGAGGCCGATGGCCCAGAGCGGGGCTGGTAAGGGGAGGCCGATGGCCCAGAGCGGGGCTGGTAAGGGGAGGCCGATGGCCCAGAGCGGGGCTGGTAAGGGGAGGCCGATGGCCCAGAGCGGGGCTGGTAAGGGGAGGCCGATGGCCCAGAGCGGGGCTGGTAAGGGGAGGCCGATGGCCCAGAGCGGGGCTGGTAAGGGGAGGCCGATGGCCCAGAGCGGGGCTGGTAAGGGGAGGCCGATGGCCCAGAGCGGGGCTGGTAAGGGGAGGCCGATGGCCCAGAGCGGGGCTGGTAAGGGGAGGCCGATGGCCCAGAGCGGGGCTGGTAAGGGGAGGCCGATGGCCCAGAGCGGGGCTGGTAAGGGGAGGCCGATGGCCCAGAGCGGGGCTGGTAAGGGGAGGCCGATGGCCCAGAGCGGGGCTGGTAAGGGGAGGCCGATGGCCCAGAGCGGGGCTGGTAAGGGGAGGCCGATGGCCCAGAGCGGGGCTGGTAAGGGGAGGCCGATGGCCCAGAGCGGGGCTGGTAAGGGGAGGCCGATGGCCCAGAGCGGGGCTGGTAAGGGGAGGCCGATGGCCCAGAGCGGGGCTGGTAAGGGGAGGCCGATGGCCCAGAGCGGGGCTGGTAAGGGGAGGCCGATGGCCCAGAGCGGGGCTGGTAAGGGGAGGCCGATGGCCCAGAGCGGGGCTGGTAAGGGGAGGCCGATGGCCCAGAGCGGGGCTGGTAAGGGGAGGCCGATGGCCCAGAGCGGGGCTGGTAAGGGGAGGCCGATGGCCCAGAGCGGGGCTGGTAAGGGGAGGCCGATGGCCCAGAGCGGGGCTGGTAAGGGGAGGCCGATGGCCCAGAGCGGGGCTGGTAAGGGGAGGCCGATGGCCCAGAGCGGGGCTGGTAAGGGGAGGCCGATGGCCCAGAGCGGGGCTGGTAAGGGGAGGCCGATGGCCCAGAGCGGGGCTGGTAAGGGGAGGCCGATGGCCCAGAGCGGGGCTGGTAAGGGGAGGCCGATGGCCCAGAGCGGGGCTGGTAAGGGGAGGCCGATGGCCCAGAGCGGGGCTGGTAAGGGGAGGCAGAGGGCCCAGAGCGGGGCTGGTAAGGGGAGGCAGAGGCCCAGAGCAGGGCTGGTAAGGGGAGGCAGAGGCCCAGAGCAGGGCTGGTAAGGGGAGGCAGAGGCCCAGAGCAGGGCTGGTAAGGGGAGGCAGAGGCCCAGAGCAGGGCTGGTAAGGGGAGGCAGAGGCCCAGAGCAGGGCTGGTAAGGGGAGGCAGAGGCCCAGAGCAGGGCTGGTAAGGGAAGGCAGAGGCCCAGAGCAGGGCTGGTAAGGGGAGGCAGAGGCCCAGAGCAGGGCTGGTAAGGGGAGGCAGAGGCCCAGAGCAGGGCTGGTAAGGGGAGGCAGAGGCCCAGAGCAGGGCTGGTAAGGGGAGGCAGAGGCCCAGAGCAGGGCTGGTAAGGGGAGGCAGAGGCCCAGAGCAGGGCTGGTAAGGGGAGGCAGAGGCCCAGAGCAGGGCTGGTAAGGGGAGGCAGAGGCCCAGAGCAGGGCTGGTAAGGGGAGGCAGAGGCCCAGAGTAGGGCTGGTAAGGGGAGGCAGAGGCCCAGAGCAGGGCTGGTAAGGGGAGGCAGAGGTGGGGAAAGAGTGGGAACAGGGAAGAGGTTGGGAAGGAGAGTATGTGGTAAAGATCAAAGGCAAGTTTTTGCCACTCCTGCACAAAACACTGAAGGAGGTCGACCACCGCACTTCCTGCTGGAGAGGACTGCTGCTCAGGCAGTCTCACACACAAATTGGATAGCTTCCAACTCTAGCCCGGTGCTGACAGTAAAAAGTGAAGCAGTAGGAATACCAATGAGTTGAATGTCAGTAAAGCCACAGTAACACAGGTTAGACCTCTCACACGTGATTCATCATCTGGCAGGGCCCTGCGTTTCAGAGTTTGCGGCTCACTGTTTGTATGTATGAATGACTGAAAGAGAGGAGAGAGACACTGAGCTGAAATCCACTGACAGCTCGGATTCCGAGTAGCATATAACAGCTATGTCTCAACAGGCAACTTGGGTATTAGACATTAGCTTCTGGCTCAGCTAGCATAACATTACTTGCCTTTAACGACTGGAATAAACCAAAGGTTAAACACAGAAGCCAGGGGGTGTTCAGTTCTCTGTGGAGGAAGAGAAAAGACTGCAGCGATGATGACATCCTACATTTTCTTCTCTAGCTACATGAGACCATTACATAACAAGCAATCACTCACTTCTCCTGGATTTTAACAAGATTTTTTTTTCATGAGGACAGTGAGGCAGGAATGTTCCTCACGCAACTGCCTGGGCTGTGTCACATGGTGAGTGACATGGCCTGGATGTCTGTGGAATGACGGCAGTGGCTGTTTATGCAGGTGTACAACATGTGCAGAGACACCTGGGACAGGTATGACTGACTGACTGACAGGTAGGAGGCGGGACTCTCTTCTGGCCCACCACGTGAGAAATAGGAAGTAAGATAAGACTACTTCCTCCACACCACCTTAGCCTGCTTTGTGAACACGGCAAAGGTAACATGACTCAAAGCCAGATAATAATGGGAAGTAAAGGGTGTGGTAACGCGACATGGGGAAAGTTACTACCGAGACACACAAACCGTCAACACATCTACTCTCGAGAAACGGGCGGCTCAACCACCGTAGGGAGCGTGTGCGAACAGTGTCCGTCTTCACACTGGACAGAAACCTGCCAAGAAGCCAGAGTTAGTTTTAAATATTACGCAACACAGCCTGACCTAAATCCACGAGGAAATCCGATTAAACCACATGCCTGATGAACCGATTAACAACATTAAACGGCGTCCAATTGTATCAACCAACCTGGTGTTTACAGGTAGCTCATACCTGTATGGAGAGGGAAATAAGGGGGGTGGGTGCATTCTCTCTATGAATTGTCATCTGAAGACATTAGCCTACCACCCAAGGCTAGCCAGGTGATCTATGTCAATAAACTAAGTTGACACACTGGGGTGTAAAACCAGCAAATAGATACTGTATACCTGTATTGACATAAGTGTAGGCCTGTACAATTATATTGTACATTACACCAATTTAAAATACCCAAGGTTAAAGAGTGCAATCAATGAAGATCATATTTCAAGAAGACACATTGCTTCTATTGAAATATAATTTCCTGGGAAGTGTCAATTGATAACAAAACGCGTTATATAATATCAATTTCAGGCCGTCACATTAAATAGCGCCCTGCACATCAGAGATAATTTGCCAGTGAGACATTGTAACGCTACATTGGACACATTCTTCACTGATTGCTGCATCTCAAAAACCCGAGGAGAGCAGTCGACTGAATTGAATTGTGTGATTGCCTATGAGAAAGTATTGTGTGGACAACAGAACAATGAATGGCAAGTGTTGTAGTATGCCAGACAGATTGTTCTGAACACACAGGCGGCTTCCGAAATCTGCCAAGGCATTATGCAACGCTGGTACGAATAATAATTCGTAGCCGGGTCGATGGGTTTACCAGATCCTAACACTGGCCCAGGTCTAGGCCAACAAAACTGAGGCGCACATTCTTGTTAACAGTGGTTTGGCTTGTTTGGGTGTTTCCATGCTATGCAGGTGTGTCTGGGAACACCCGAGGCCTCGGGGCTTGACTGAAACTTTCTACCGCCCAAATGTCACTGTGTCCTGGGATATCAACATTCCCTTTTCCTTAAAAAGCCGTTCAACCGGTCTAGCCGAAGCCAGTGGGAGGACCGTCAGTGCCAGTGGCGAGAGTTGTTTTCCTTCGATTGATATTGAGGCATCAATTACACAGGTTTCAATTCATCCTGGAACGGGTAAACATCATCCATGAGCAATTAGTAAAGAAAGTATAACTGATCAACTTACGGTGCATTTCCTGCCGAGGTAATTGAAGAGACAGTCGTTCTCTTGTGGGGTTAACAGTATGGATCCATTGTTAGCGGGCCGCCGTTGCGGCAGATGGCCACTCATGACTGACAATCAACCAAAAGGTGTGTTATGATTCCGATTCGTCGTTGTATGAAACCCAAACAAATAGTCATTGATCTGCCGTGGCCTGCAACCGGACCCTCACATCGATGTACGTCTGACCACAACCCGATAGAAACCGCTTTAGTATGCGAACATTCCCGTTGGTTCCAAACACAACGCAAGGTCCTCCTTCAATCCAAACTATGAGAACATTACTGCAACGTCCTGAAGACGGTAGATACTAAAGTTTCATCGGAACTCCAGCGCGAAAAACAGCAGATTTGTGGCTCAATCCAACATGGCAGTCTGTGGGAATAAACCAAACACGTAACAGGGGGAGTGCGCACTTTTGAAATGCAGGACTAGATCATCTTGAGAGCATTACACGGTAGTTACACAACATGTATCACATAAACATGTATAATCTTTATATTAAAAATGAATGCAAATTCGTCAAAAGAAACACAATTAAAATATTTTTGGAGAGAACGGTACGATCCAGTCCGCCTATGCTTATACCAAAGATTCTTATAACTAACCCAAAAGGAACAAAGCCTGAGGTTTGAAACGTGAACAAATGAAGCACAGTGGGCAGAACGAGCAAGGAGGTGGGGCGAGGCAAGCACGAACTAGTGAGATCCTATTGGCGCGTTCAAGCATTCATTTACATATATCCGTCAGGGAACGCCTACTATGTTAAGTGCGCCTGTGCGATAACTCTATTTGAACCTTGCAGTCCTAAACGCATTTTTTTTTTAAACTTTGGCAAAGGGTCACGCAGTCCACTCTGTTTGTTACAGATTCTGGTTTTGGAAACAGAAAACTGTATGTTTAATTGATGAGAAAACGTGCAGAATATTGGCCACAATCTGTCTCGCTCCATCTTCTCCCGCTGCCGGCCACTGGGCTTCCTCTCGTCACCATATTTGTCAGTGAGTGGACACGCCAACCGGATGCTTCACAGCTATACATCCGGTAAAATATCTGGCTCGTTGTTTTATCTTTGGTTATTCCTGAACGCAACAAGGATCCCGGACATTCCCGACTTGCTACGTTCAACCAGTTATTATATCGGAAAATTTCCGAGTTTCCTAGTTCAGACTAGCAAGTAAACACAGCATTATCATGAGGATAAGTAGGAGATGAGGCTATGGTGGAGTAGGCCTAGGCCTAGGCCTGGACAAATCAAATCACATCAAATGTTATTGACAGATGTTATCACAGGTACAGCAAAATGATTGTGTTTCTAGCTCAAACAGTGCAGTAATAATACATAGACAACAATTCGCACATAATCTGAAAGTAAAAAGAAAGAAATTCAGAAATATCAGAATGAGCAATGTCAGAGTCCAGAATATAAATATATAGGCTATAAATTAGCAAACATTTCTATAAAACATTTATTTTGCTTTGTCATTATGGGGTATTGTGTGTAGATTACTGAGGAAAAGTGTTTATTTTTCCAATTTATAATAAGTCTGAAATGTAACAAAATGTGGAAAAAGTGAAGGGGTTTGAATACTTTTCGAAGGCACTGTATGGCTGACTATACCAAACATTAGGAACACCTTCCTAATATTAAGTTGCACTAACCCCTTTTGCCCTCAGGACAGCCTCAATCGTCGGGGCATGGACTCCACAAAGTGTCGAAAGATTTCCACAGGGATGCTGCTGTAACCAATGTGAAATGGCTAGCTAGTTAGCGGTGGTGCACGCTAATAGTGTTTCAATCGGTGACGTCACTCGCTTTGAGACCTTGAAGTAGTTGTTCTCCTTCTCCTGCAAGGGCCGCGGCTATTGTGGTGCGATGGGTAACGATGCTTCGTGGGTGACTGTTGTTGATGTGTGCAGAGCCCGGATCGAGCCCAGGTAGGGGCGAGGAGAGGGACGGAAGCAAAACTGTTACACTGCCCCATGTTGACTCCAATGCTTTCCATAGTTGTGTCTAGTTGGCTGGATGTTCTTTGGATGGTGGACCATTTTTGATACACATGGGAAACTGTTCGTGTGTGAAAAACCCAACAATGTTGCAGTCCTTTACACAAACCGGTGCCCCTGGCACCTACTACCATACCCAGTTCAAAGGTTCTTAAATCTTTTGTCTTTCCCATTCACCCTCTGGATGGCACACACACACAATATATGTCTCAAGGCTTAGAAATCCTTTTAACCTGTTCTCCCCTTCATTTACACTGATTGAAGTGGATTTAACAAGTGCAATCAATAATGGATCATAACTTTTACCTGGTCAATCTATGTCAAGGAAAGAAGTGTTCTCAATGAGGGACGGAAGCAAAACTCAGAGTATACAGTGCATTTGGAAAGAATTCTGATCATGACTTTTTCCACGTTTTGTTACGTTACAGCCTTATTTTCAATGGATTAAACCATTTGTTCCCCTCATCAATCTACACACAATACCCCACAATGACAAAGCAAAAACATGTTTTTAGACATTTTTGCAAATCTATTCAACATAAAAACTGAAATATCACATTTTACATAAGTATTCAAACTGTTTACTCAGTACTTTGTTTAAAAACCTTTGGCAGTGATTACAGCCTTGAGTCTTCTTGGCTATGACGCTACAAGCTTGGCACACCTGTATTTGGGGAGTTTCTCCCATTTTTCTCTGCAGATCCCCTCAAGCTCTGTCAGGTTGGATGGGGAGCATCGTTGCAAAGCTATTTTTAGGTCTCTCCAGAGAAGTTCGATTGGGTTCAAGTCCGGGCTCTGGCTGGGCCACTCAAGGACATTCAGAGACTCGTCCCGAAACCACTCCTGTGTTGTCTTGGCTGTGTTCTTAGGGTCTTAGTCCTGTTGGAAGGTGAACCTTTGCCCCAGTCTGAGGTCCATAGCGCTCTAGAGCAGTGTTTCATAAAGGATATCTTTGCTCCATTCATCTATCCCTCGATCCTGACTAGTCT
>NC_074703.1:24969883-25009607 GCF_029448725.1 Salvelinus fontinalis | reverse complement strand
AGAGAGAGAGAGAGAGAGAGAGATTAGGGTATAGGAAAGAGAGAGAGAGATTAGGGTATAGGAAAGAGAGAGAGAAAGAGAGATTATGGTATAGGAAAGAGAGAGAGAGATTAGGGTATATGAAAGAGAGAGAGAGAGATTAGGGTATAGGAAAGAGAGAGAGATTAGGCTATAGGAAAGAGAGAGAGAGAGATTAGGGTATAGAAAAGAGAGAGAGAGATTAGGGTATAGGAAAGAGAGAGAGATTAGGGTATAGGAAAGAGAGAGAGAGAGAGAGAGAGAGATTAGGGTATAGGAAAGAGAGAGAGAGATTAGGGTATAGGAAAGAGAGAGAGAGAGAGATTAGGGTATAGGAAAGAGAGCGAGATTAGGGTATAGGAAAGCGAGAGAGAGAGAGAGAGAGAGATTTGGGTATAGGAAAGAGAGAGAGAGAGATTAGGGTATAGGAAAGAGAGAGAGAGAGAGAGAGATTTGGGTATAGGAAAGAGAGAGAGAGAGAGATTAGAGATTAGGGTATAGGGTAATTAGACATTAGGGTATAGGAAAGAGAGAGATTAGGGTATAGGAAAGAGGGAGGGATTAGGGTATAGGAAAGAGAGAGAGATTAGGGTATAGGAAAGAGAGAGAGATTAGGGTATAGGAAAGAGAGAGATTAGGGTATAGGAAAGAGAGAGATTAGGGTATAGGAAAGAGAGAGAGATTAGGGTATAGGAAAGAGAGAGAGATTAGGGTATAGGAAAGAGAGAGAGATTAGGGTATAGGAAAGAGAGAGAGAGATTAGGGTATAGGAAAGAGAGAGAGATTAGGGTATAGGAAAGAGAGAGAGATTAGGGTATAGGAAAGAGAGAGAGATTAGGGTATAGGAAAGAGAGAGAGATTAGGGTATAGGAAAGAGAGAGAGAGAGATTAGGGTATAGGAAAGAGAGAGAGAGAGAGATTAGAGATTAGGGTATAGGGTAATTAGACATTAGGGTATAGGAAAGAGAGAGATTAGGGTATAGGAAAGAGGGAGGGATTAGGGTATAGGAAAGAGAGAGAGATTAGTGTATAGGAAAGAGAGAGAGATTAGGGTATAGGAAAGAGAGAGATTAGGGTATAGGAAAGAGAGAGAGATTAGGGTATAGGAAAGAGAGAGAGATTAGGGTATAGGAAAGAGAGAGAGATTAGGGTATAGGAAAGAGAGAGAGATTAGGGTATAGGAAAGAGAGAGAGAGATTAGGGTATAGGAAAGAGAGAGAGAGATTAGGGTATAGGAAAGAGAGAGAGATTAGGGTATAGGAAAGAGAGAGAGATTAGGGTATAGGAAAGAGAGAGAGAGAGATTAGGGTATAGGAAAGAGAGAGAGAGATTAGGGTATAGGAAAGAGAGAGAGATTAGGGTATAGGAAAGAGAGAGAGAGAGAGATTAGGGTATAGGAAAGAGAGAGAGAGATTAGGGTATAGGAAAGAGAGAGAGAGAGATTAGGGTATAGGAAAGAGAGAGAGATTAGGGTATAGGAAAGAGAGAGAGAGATTAGGCTATAGGAAAGAGAGAGAGAGATTAGGGTATAGGAAAGAGAGAGAGAGAGATTAGGGTATAGGAAAGAGAGAGAGATTAGGGTATAGGAAAGAGAGAGAGAGATTAGGGTATAGGAAAGAGAGAGAGAGATTAGGGTATAGGAAAGAGAGAGAGAGAGAGATTAGGGTATAGGAAAGAGAGAGAGATTAGGGTATAGGAAAGAGAGAGAGAGAGATTAGGGTATAGGAAAGAGAGAGAGAGATTAGGGTATGGGAAAGAGAGAGAGAGATTAGGGTATAGGAAAGAGAGAGAGAGAGATTAGGGTATAGGAAAGAGAGAGAGAGAGAGATTAGGGTATAGGAAAGAGAGAGAGAGCGAGAGAGATTAGGGTATAGGAAAGAGGGAATTTTCAACCCAGAAAGTTCAGAAAGAACTCTTCTCTCCCCATACTGGTGTTGGTCACACGGTCCAAATAATGGTTTGGAGGCTACTATGACGCCAACAGCTCTTTAGAAAGAGCAGCAGGACTTTATCAACAACATGCCTGGTATCGATCCTATATTCTCACTGCATTGACATTTCAACAGGTGACATTTGTAACCAATTTTGTATTTTCCATGTGTTGTTTACCAACTCATAAATAGAAAGTCTACCATTCTGGACAGATGGTGGAGATGTAATGGAGAGACTCTGACATTTGGGTAAGCGACTTAGATACTAAGGTGCAGCACTGTGGAAATGGACTAGCACATATTACTGTGACCAGAGTGAGAGATGTTCTAAGTCTCTAGTGTTGTCACACTCCACTCTGACCACATTCAATTTAGTAGCGTAAACTGCATTTACATGTGTTTCTGTGTGTGTGTGCTTGTGCGGACATGCACGTGTGTGTGTTTGTGTGTTCAGTATGTGTGTATGTGTGTGTGTGTGTGTGTGCATGTGCGTACATGCATTTGTGCATATGTACACATACATGTGTGCACACTCCATGACTATGTGCAGTGGTGGGAAAAGTACCCAAAAGTACCCAACATACTTAAGAATGAGTAAAGATACCTTCTGTCACAAACGCCGGGAGTGGTGGGTGCAGAGTCCGATGCAGAGAGCAGAGGATACTGGGGAAACCGACTTTATTAGGAATCCCAAAACGAAACAAAAATCGACAGAAAATAGTCCAACCCAACACAGGGCACAAACGGACAGGAACACAAATACACACAACCTGACGAACAGAAAACAATCCCGCACAAAAATAGGCCAAACAGGCTTAAATAGACATGAATCACGAAACAAAATAAGAGACAGGTGCAACCAATGAGACCAAACAAACAAACAGAAAAGGAAAAAGGGATCGGTGGCGGCTAGTAGACCGGCGACGACGACCGCCGAGCGCCGTCCGAACAGGCAGGGGGAAGTCGTGACACCTTCATAGAAAAATACTCACGTAAAAGTGAAAGTTCCCCCATAAAATACTACTTGAGTTAAAGTCAAAACGTATCTGGTTTAAAATATACTTAAGTATCAAAATAAATATTATATGCTAAAATATATTTAAATATAATTTCTAATATTAAGCAAAGCAAGTGTAACCTTACACCATAGAACTATAAAGGGTTATTTGGTTGTCCCCATAGTTGGTTGTCCCCTTTGAAGAACCCCTTTTGGTTCCAGGTAGAATCCTTTTGGGTTCCATGTAGAACCCTTTCCACAGAGGGTTCTACATGGAACCCAAAAGAGTTCTACCCTGAACCAAAAAAGGGTTCTCCTTTTGGGACAGCTGCAGAAGCCTTTTTGGCTTCTGCAGTGTATTTTAAGCAAACCAGATAGCACAAATGTATCGTTTTTTTAAATGTATTTACGGATAGCCTGGGGCACACTCCAACAGACATCATATACAAAAGAAGGATTTGTGTTAATGAGTTCGCCAGATCAGATGCAGTAGGCATGGCCACGTGTTCTCTTGGTAAGTGTGTGAATTGGATCATTTTCCTTTCCTGCTAAGCATTCGGAATGTAACAAATACTTTTGGGTGTTAGGGAAAATGTATGGAGTAAAAAGTATATATTTTCTTTAGGAATATAGCGGAGTAAAAGTAAAAGTTGGTAAAAAATATAAATAGTTAAGCACATGTACCCCCAAAAATACGATCTACATGAACCAATTAAACTACAAACTACACTATGTGTAGTCTTTCAAAGTATTTTTACTCAGTTACTTTACTAAACCTCACTTTTTACTTCCAAAAGTGTGTTTGTTCTCTAAAATCCTCTCAAAGTGTCAGACAGAGAGGTGACAGAGCTGTTAGTGTTGCTCCCAATTCCTGTGTTCTCCTCCCACCAGATATACTGTACATCACTGATAATACCACTCTTCACTCAGCAGGGAATAACGGACACGGAAACCCTCTTCACCCCTTGAACCAGTAAAGTGTGTCTCCGTACTTACTGTGTGTTACTATATGGAGACTGAGCTCTGTAATATACCAACCTCAACCTGTGACCATTGACATCAGTGAGAGCTTTCAAAAGGAGGGATAACAGAACATCTTACCCTTTGAACCACTACATTATGTTGCCTGTGACTGCCTGTAGTTAAAAGGCAGCGAAAAAGAGAGGGAGAGAAAAAAAAGGGGTAGTGAGGCGAACACACAGCTGACACTTCCACTTTCTCCTCACAGTTTGATGGCTGCCTGCCTAACTGCCTGCCTGTGGCTCGAGGAGTAGGGGATGGAAAGAAGAGGGGGGTGGGAGAGGAGAGGCAGCTTGCTTGTAACCATCGTCGGTGTGGTGCTCCTCGCCCGCTCGCTCGTACCGCGTTTCCATGGCAACGGCAGCCCATTAGTCAGTGGGCGCACGCAGGAAGGCAGGGAGCACCCCCGGGGACCTGCAGGCGGCTCCGCTCTCTCCCTCCACCGGCTCTCTACCCACCTTGTTTCCCACTTTATTAATTAACTTTACTCACTGCCTTCACACTCCAAAGGTATCAACCAGTTAAGCTTTTAGCCCTCCCCCCTATCCGTACCTCCCTTCACACTCTCTTTATGAATATTTTATATTCCTGCTCAGGAATGTACAATATACAGTACAGTACAGGATACTGGTTGAAAATTGTAGTGCACCGCTTTTGACTAGGGCCCATAGGGCTCTGCTCAAAAGTAGTGCAATGTAGGGAATAGGGTGCCATTTGGGATGCTTGTTTTCTGATATAATATTCTCTCTCTTTCTCTCCTCTCACATCTGGATGGCAAGGTAGTGTTCCTATTGAAGGAGCCTGGGAGGCAGGAGTATAATTAGTGGTGTGAAGAGAGAGGAGGAACAGCCAGAATGTGACAGGAAACTCCTTAACACAGCCAGCCAGCCAGCCAGCCAGCCACACACACACACACACACACACACACACACACACACACACACACACACACACACACACACACACACACACACACACACACACACACACACACACACACACACACACACACACACACACACACACACACACACACACACACACACACACAAATGTGCACACACACTCGAGAACTTGCGTGCATACACACGTGCGCATACACAAACGGCCATTCATATCGTTATGACTGACTCCCTCCGTTAGTCAATTTAGATGCGTCCACTCCACCTCCAGGCACAACGCACACCCTCTGCCACCAAGACCTCAAATGGAATGTTGGGCGAAGGCCAAATCACAGCATTCTACCGCCAAATCCTCATGTCAAGCCATAAGAAAATATAACTTCATTATCTAGGCCACAGCAGATATGTTCTTATTTAGATATAGATGTTACAAGTGAACTTTGTGGAGACCTGCACGGAAAAATATTGACTTTGTTTAATGTTTAAGGGGTTATCAACGTGCCCTGGAACAATGTTAAAGATTGTGCACTTGTCCACTTAAGTGTTGGGTCAGATCATCTGCATAATCAGATGTGAGCAGATTGATAATATGACAGAGCATGCAGGCTCTACTCATAAGTCAGTTGTGTGCAGCTATCTAATGCAGCTCAGCTCAGCTACATCACAGAGACCCTCCAGACATCCTCATTTTAATAAAGTGGAGCATGAAAATAAGCCTTTACAATGCTGCCTGAATGCTAAATACAGCCTCCTCAGTTCTTCCTCGTCTCCGACTTTAATCAACTTCCTCCTCTTATCTCCACCAAGCATCCTCCTCTGTTCTCTTTCACAACAGAGAAATCTGTAAGCCGTCTTCTTCTTAACTCTCGTTCTCATCTCTTGTTCTTGCTTCCTTTCCCCTCCACCAGCTCCCTCTTTTACCTTCTCTCTCTTCCCTTTTCCTTCTCGCTACCCCACTCTCTCTTTCCATCGCACTCTCTTCCCCCTCTCCCTCTTCCCTGTTCTCTCCTACTCCCCCGTCTCTCGTCCTCCCTCGCTGGCTTTGCTTCTCCGCAGGATTGACAGTTTTGCCAAAGTTTTGCCCTGAAACCCGGCTTGTGTTTCCTCCTGTACTTCAAACACTCCTGAGTCCAATCCAGCCCCCCAAAACTTCTGTTATCTGTCTGCACACTCTCCTCTTCTTCCTCTACACCATTTTAGACCTCATGGAAAAGTTGGTTGGTTTAGGAAAATAGTTACTTTGAGTAATGTGTTGTGTCGTGTTAGGTTTCTGCAACATAAAACATTTTTTGTTTGTTTTTGGTGCCAAAGAGAGGCAAAGATTTAATGGCAAACTCCTTTTGAATCTCCTCCGCAAAAAAAAGTTAAAAGGACAATACCTTGCTCCATTACTTTAAGTCTTGAAGAGCTATGGCTTTTGCCACAGTATTCACACAAGTCTGTCTGCTGCATAGGTCCAGTCCACAGAAGAAACAGCATGGTGTCTTGAACCGCGTACGCAGGAGCCATTTTTCCAGAGAGCAAAACGTTGCCTAGAAACCAGAGAGTTAAAGCCACTTTGTCACTCCACAGTCACTCCACAATGCACCCACAGTTCTCTGCTACTCTCTTCAAGGCTGTTCCAGTAGGGGGGGGCTGCTGAGGCAAGAGGCCAGCTTCATCCAAGCCAAGTACAAGAGTTCTATGAACTTCAGAATTAATGTCAGAGTAGAAGAGGCCAGGCATTGAGTAGTGATGCAGGCTACTGGCTCCACAGCTCAGAGAAGGTATTAGATTGTGATGCTGGTTACAGTGTTGAGTTGTTTCTGCAGAGCTTAGAACAACTGTACAGGACGTGATTCATCCGACAGGCATAGTCACCACTACTCTGTCAACAACACTCCCATGAGATCTGTGGTGAAGAAAGGAAGGAATGAATGGATGGAGGATGTCGTTGACCATGTCTTCAGTCTTGGCTGAATATGATGGTTCAGGCCACAATGGCTTGTTCTGGTCAGAGGTATGCTACGAATGGATCAGAAGCTAATAACTTCCAAGAACCAGGATTGGCCATTCAGCCTGTCCTAGTTAAAACACCTATACATATTCTAGGACTCTATGGCTGCGTTTCACTGTTTGGTCTTTTGAAATATATCTGATGTGAAAAGATCTGAAATGATTGGTCAAAATACCAATTAGTGGAAAAAATATCAAAATTGGGCTGCCTGATGGGCCACCCCCAGGTGCTTAGGGTAGGTAACAACACATATGTCACGCTGATCCTCAACACGGGGGCCCCTCAGGGGTGCGTACTCAGTTCCCTCCTGTACTCCCTGTTCACTCATGACTGCACAGCCAAGCACGACTCCAACACAATCATTAAGTTTGCCGATGACCCAACTGTTCACCGACAACGAAGAGACAGCCTATAGGGAGGAGGTCAGAGACCTTACCGTGTGGTGCAAGGACAACAACCTCGTCCTCCACCTGATTAAGACAACGGAGATGATTGTGGACTACAGGAAAAGGAGGACCGAGCATGCCCCCATTGGAGCAGGTTGAGAGCTTCAAGTTCCTTGGCGTCCACATCACCAACAAACTAACATGGACCAAGCACACCAAGACAGTCGTAAAGAGGGCAAGACAAAACCTATTCCCCATCAGGAGACTGAGATGTGCCATGGGTCCTTAGATCCTCAAAATGTTCTACAGCTGCACCATCGAGAGCATCCTGACTGGTTGCATCACTGCCTGTTATGGCAACTGCTCAGCCTCCGACTGCAAGGCACTACAGAGGGTAATGCGCACGGCACAGTACATCACCGGGGCCAAGCTTCCTGCCATCCCAAACCTCTATACCAGGCATTTCAGAGGATGGTCCTAAAATTGTCAAAGACTCCAGCCACCCTAGTCATAGACTGTTCTCTCTGCTACCGTACGGCAAGTGGAACCGGAGCGCTACGTCTAGGTCCAAGAGGCTTTTAAATAGCTTCCACCCCCACGCCGTAAGACTCCAGAACATCTAATCAAATGGCTACCCAGACCTTTTGCATTGCCCTTCCCCACCCTCTTTTACGCTGCTGCTACTCTCTGTTATTATCTATGCATAGTCACTTTAATAACTCTACATACATTTACATATTGCCTCAATTACCTCAACTAACCGGTGCCCCCGCACATTGACTCTGTACCAGTACCCCCTGTATACAGCCTCGCTATTGTTATTTTACTGCTGCTTTTAATTATGTGTAACTTTTATTTTTCTTAGAACTGCATTGTTGGTGTAACGGTCCTGACCTGTTTTATGTTGTTTTTGTATGTGTTTATGGTCAGGGCGTGTGTTTTGGGTGGGCAGTCTATGTTTTCTGTTTCTATGTTGGTTTTGGGTTGCCTGGTATGGCTCTTAATTAGAGGCAGGTGGTTTGCGTTTTCCTCTAATTAAGAGTCATATTTAGGTAGGGTGTTCTCACTGTTTGTTTGTGGGTGATTGTCTTCCGTATCTGTGTTATGTTTTGCACCATACGGGACTGTTCGGTTGTTCGTTCGTTTATTTTGATGTGGTCTGTTTCCTGTCCGTAAGTGTTACGTTTAGTTATGTAAGTTTATGATCAGGTTTTCGTCTACTTCGTTTTCTTGTTTTGTATTTTTGAAAGTGTTTTGTTTTTCGTGTTGCCATCGTCGTGTTTAAATAAAAGATGGCTTATTTCCCGAATGCTGCATTTTGGTCTGATGATCCTTCTCTCCTCTCCTCGTCCGAGGATGAGGAGAACGACAGCCCTTACAGTTGGTTAAAGGCTTGTAGGTAAGCATTTCACTATAAAGTCTACACCTGTTGTATTCGGCGCAAATGGCAAATACCATTTCATATGATTTGATTTGTATTCTATTGTAATCTACAAGGTAAACACTTGTACAGTGTCTAGTACATTCTGTATTCTACTATGCTTTCCAGGATATAGGCTGTTAATATACCATAGTTCATTCAACATTCTACAGTTCTTTACAAGGTAAAGGCCTATACACGTTGTCACGACTTCTGCCGAAGTCGAAGCCTCTCCTTGTTTGTTCGGTGGTCGACGTCACCGGTCTTCTAGCCATCATTGATCCATTTTTCTTTTGTCTTATCTTCCTACACACCTGGTTTCAATCCCACTCATTACCTGTTGTGTATTTAAACCTCTGTTTCCCCTCATGTCTTTGTCAGAGATTGTTTGATGTTCAGTTTTGTGTTGTTTGTATTGGTGCGCGATGGGTCCTCGTACCCACTTTGTTTTATTGTTATTATAGTTTTGGAGTTATGTTTTATTTATTGTTATTAAACAACTCCATTACCTGAAGTTTGATTCTCCTGTTTGATTCTCCTGCGCTTGACTTCCCTGCCACCTATACACACGACTCTGACAGAATCTCTGACCCAAAATGAAGTCAGCAGGAGAAGGTACCCCGGCCATGGAGGTGGAGGAGCGTGTCATGGAACATACAGAGATGATTTACAATCTGAGCGCCGCCATGGATTGCGTTGTCCAGAATATGACCCGCTGGGAGACACAGGGAGTTTTTCCAGCGCCTCCACCAGCACAACCGGGTTCACCCCTGAGCGTCTTTTCCCCGCCTGAACTCAGCAGGATCCATTTATCCCTGCCACAGGAGTACGACAGAGATACTGCCGGCTGCCAGGATTTCCACCTCAAACTAAGCTTATATCTTGCCACGGTCCACCCAGCTCCATCAGACCGTGAGAAGAGTTACGCCCTCGTCTCGTGCCTCACCGGGAAAGCCCTGGAGTGGGCCAGCGCTGTGTGTGGAGAAGAGGATGCGGCGTTGGACCGTTTTGAGGAGTTCACCAGCCATTTCTGGACAGTATTCGACCACCCACCCGAAGGCAGAGCGGCGGGTGAGCGCCTCTACCATCTGAGGCAGGAGACGAGGAGCGCACAGGAGTTTGCTCTAGAGCTTGCTTAGGACCTTGGCTGCCGGTGCTGAATGGAGCAACAGGGCCCTGATCGACCATTACCGCTGTAGTCTACGCGAGGACGTCCGTCGGGAGCTGGCCTGCAGAGACACCACCCTCACCTTCGACCAGCTGGTGGACCTGTCCATCAGGCTGGACAACATGCTGGCTACTCATGGACGTCTAGATCGGGGTCTGGTTGTTCCATCCTCCCGCACCCTCTCTCCTGTGCCCATGGAGTTGGGAGGGATGGTGCGCAGGGAGAACGGAGGGGGTTCCCGCTCGTGCACCATATGTGGTCGCAGAGGTCACACTGCTGGTCAGTGCCGGGTTGGTTCCTCTGGGAATCGAGGCAGCAGGCAGGGAACTCTGGCGTCACCCCAGGTGAGTAGGCACCATTCTCATCCAGAGCCCTCTGTTGCACATATGTTTGTCTCTGTCACTTTTCCTGAATTTTCCCCGCGTTCCCAGCATAAGTCACTAGTAGATTCACGCACGGATGGGAATTTCATTAATAAAGGTTTAGCTCATAGTTTAGGGATCCCAATTGTTCCTGTGGATATGCCTTTTCCCGTTCATGCCTTAGATAGTCGACCATTAGGGTCAGGGTTCATCAGGGAGGCCACCACTCCTTTGAGTATGGTAAAGCAGGGGGGTCACAAGGAGAAGATTAGTCTTTTTCTTTATTGATTCTCCTGCGTACTCTGTGGTGTTGGGCCTTGTTACGCACGCCTCTGAGAAGAGGCAACGCAACTCCTGCTACAACTCAACTCTCTGAAGTGCAAGAGGTATGGACTGTAGGTGCGAGTAAGGATGACACAAAAGCAGAATTTACCGTTACTAGGATTTATTTTCTTACACGGTAATATGGGGAAAAGGGGCTGGACGGAACCAAAGCAAAGAAAGTAAATATCAAAGTTCCCCCTCTCCTATCTAACCTGCCTACCCACTTAACTTACCTAACTTAGCACCACCTGGTGCCCTAACCAAAATACAGGGGGTGGTCCGCCCAGGTCTTACCTAGTATGCCTAGACAGTAAATATACTACGGGTATATGTATGCCCGCGGGCCTCTTGCCTAAGCACTCCCAAAGTGCCTTCCCCTTCCCCCCTGGGAACAAATGAAACAGAGTAATTATTAATGATTTCACAAACACTCACAAACACAGGACATAGCAAAACTGCTACCAACAACAACAGTACATACCACACTTTCTGATACACAACCAACACTATATCACAATCTAATTTTTCTCTCTCTCAATCTCCCTCTAATTTCTAATTTCTCCCGATCTCTCCAAAATATTCAATTCTCTCTCTGATCTCCAAATCTCTACTCTACTCTCCTCTCTCTTTTCTACTGAACAGAACACTGGTTTGTATATCTTCAGGTGGCAATGTTAATTAGTCAGCTGCTTCTTGATGAGAGGGCGGGGTCAGCTCCAATCATCAATTAGCCTGGGCTTGACCAATCAGCTGGTTGGGGAGTACTTCCGGAAGCCATCTCCTGAAACACACACACTAAAATACAAAACACAACACAGAAACTGGGGAACGTAACAGGCCTATCCTGGTTAGCTTTTCATAACCCCACTGTTTCGTGGCCACAGAGGACTCTCGCGGGGTGGTCACGAGAGTGCTCAGGTAGGTGTTTAGGGGTTTCGGTTGGTGCTACTACGGTGGAAAGTCCAGACCAGGTCTCCACCGTGCACATCCCCCCAGAATATGCCGATTCTGTAAAAATTTCCCAGGAGTCACGTGTTTCCCCTGTCGCAAGCGGAGACGAAGGCTATGGAGACATATTTCTCTGAATCCCTGTGTCAGGGCTACATTCGGTCCTCCACTTCACCCGCCTCCTTAATTTTCTGTTTTGTGAAGAAAAAGGAGGGAGGTCTGCGTCCGTGTATTGACTACCGGGGTCTAAATCAGATCACATGAGGTATAGTTACCCGCTACCTCATATCGCTACGGCGATTGAGTCAATGCACGGGGCGTGCTTTTTTACTAAACTGGATCTCAGGAGTGCGTACAATCTGGTGCGTATTCGGAAGGGAGACGAGTGGAAGACGGCATTCAGTACCACCTCAGGGCATTATGAGTACCTCGTCATGCCGTATGGGTTGATGAATGCTCCATCAGCCTTCCAATCATTTGTAGACGAGATTCAGAGACCTGCACGGGCAGGGTGTAGTGGTGTATATCGATGACATCCTGATATACTCCGCTACACGCGCCGAGCATGTGTCTCTGGTGCGCAAAGTGCTTGGTCGCCTGTTGAAGAATGACCTATATGTAAAGGCTGAGAAATGCTTGTTCTTCCAACAGTCCGTCTCCTTCCTAGGGCATCGGATTTCCACGTCAGGAGTGGAGATGGAGAGTGACCGCATTGTGCGTAATTGGCCGACTCCCACGACGGTAAAGGAGCTGCAGCGATTCTTAGGGTTTGCCAACTACTACCGGAGGTTTATCCGGGGTTTTGGTCAGGTTGCTGCTCCCATTACCTCACTGCTAAGCGAGGGTCCGGTGCGCTTGCAGTGGTCAGCTGAGGCGAACAGGGCTTTAAGGCACCTGAAGGCTTTGTTTACCTCAGTTCCGGTGTTGGCTCATCCGGATCCCTCTTTGTCGTTCATAGTGGAGGTGGACGCATCCGAAGCTGGGATAAGAGCAGTGCTCTCTTAGTGCTCGGGTGCCCCACTCAAGCTCCGCCCCTGTGCCTTCTTTTTGAAGAAGCTCAGCCCAGCGGAGCGGAACTATGATGTGGGGGACCGGGAGCTGTTGGCTGTCGTAAAAGCTTTGAAGGCGTGGAGACATTGGCTTGAGGAGGCTAAACACCCTTTTCTCATCTGGACTGCATCACAATCTGGAGTACATACGGGAGGCGAGGAGACTGAATCCTCGTCAGGCAAGGTGGGCCATGTTTTTCACCCGTTTTGTGTTTACCCTCTCTTACAGACCAGGCTCCCAGAACGTTAAGGCAGACGCACTGTCCCGGCTGTATGACACAAAGGAGCAGTCCATGGATCCCACTCCCATACTCCCAGCCTCTTGTTTGGTGGCGCCGGTAGTGTGGGAGCTGGAAGCGGACATTGAACGGGCGTCACATGCAGAGCCCTCTCCCCCTCAGTTTCCAGCTGGGCGTCTGTATGTTCCGTCTGCTGTCCGCGACCGACTGATCTATTGGGCCCACACGTCACCCTCCTCTGGTCATCCTGGGATAGGTCGGACGGTGCACTGTCTTGAAGGGAGGTACTGGTGGCCCACTTTAGCTAAGGACGTGAGGATTTATGTTTCCTCCTGCTCAGTGTGCGCCCAGTGCAAGGCTCCTAGACACCTGCCCAGAGGTAAGTTACAACCCTTATCAATTTCCACAACGGCCGTGGTCGCACCTGTCGGTGGATTTTTTAACTGATCTTCCACTTTCACAGGGTAACACCACGATCCTGGTTGTTGTGGATTGTTTATCTAAGTCCTGTCGTCTCCTCCCTTTGCCCGGTCTCCCTACGGCCTTACAAACTGCGGAGGCCCTGTTTACACACGTTTTCCGGCACTATGGGGTGCCTGAGGATATAGTGTCTGATTGGTGTCCCCGGTTCACGTCAAGGGTCTGGAAGGCGTTCATGGAACGTCTGGGGTTCTCGGTCAGCCTTACCTCAGGTTTTCACCCCGAGAGTAATGGGCAGGTGGAGAGAGTTAACCAGGATGTGGGTAGGTTTCTGCGGTCTTATTGCCAGGACCGGCCGGAGGAGTGGGCGAAGTTCGTGCCATGGGCAGAGATGGCCCAGAACTCGTTCCTCCACTCCTCCACTAACCTTTCTCCCTTTCAATGTGTATTAGGGTATCAGCTGGTTCTGGCTCCTTGGCATCAGAGTCAGACCGAGGCTCCTGTCGTTAACAATTGGTTCCGGCGCGCGGAGAAAACCTGGGAGGCCGCCCACGTCCACCTTCAGCGTGCCATACTGAGCCAGAAAGTTGGCGCAGACCGTCACCGCAGTGAGGCCCCGGTGTATGCACCAGGGAACAGGGTCTGGCTCTCAACCCGAAACCTGCCCCTCCGCCTGCTCTGCCGGAAGCTGGGTCCGCGGTTTGTGGGGCCATTTAAAGTCCTGAGGAGATTGAGCGAGGTATGTTATACGTTACAGCTACCCACTAATTACCGTATTAACCCCTCGTTCCATGTGTCTCTCCTCAGGCCGGTGGTGACTGTTCCGCTCCAGGAGGCTGAAGTGCAAGATGTTCCTCTGCCCCCTCTGGACATCGAGGGGGTCCCGGCGTACTCCGTTCGATCCATCTTGGATTCGAGACGTCGGGCGAGGGGCCTTCAGTACCTCGTGGACTGGTAGGGGTACGGTCCGGAGGAGAGATGCTTGGTTCCGGTGGAGGACGTGTATGATCCTTCCATGCTGCAGGATTTCCATCGTCTTCATCTGGATTGCCCTGCGCCTCGCCCTCCGGGTCATCCCCGAGGCCGGTGTCGACGCACTGCTGGAGCCGCGCGTCGGGGGGGGGTACTGTCACGACTTCTGCCGATGTCGAAGCCTCTCCTTGTTCGGGCGGTGCTCAGCGGTCCATGTCACCGGTTCTCTAGCCATCATTGATCCATTTTTTTTATCTTCCATTGGTTTTGTCTTGTCTTCCTTCACACCTGGTTTCAATTCCACTCATTACCTGTTGTGTATTTAAACCTCTGTTTCCCCTCATGTCTTTGTCAGAGATTGTTTGATGTTCAGTTTTGTGTTGTTTGTATTGGTGCGCGACGGGTCCTCGTACCAACTTTGTTTTATTGTTATTATAGTTTTGGAGTTATGTTTTATTTATTGTTATTAAACAACTCCATTAACTGAAGTTTGATTCTCCTGCGCCTGACTTCCCTGCCACCTATACACACGACTCTGACACACGGTCTATAGTACATACAGTATATGGGCACCCCACAGTCACTAACCGGCAGGAACCTATATTGATGGTCTCTAATCAAACACACTGTATCGTCTTGACTGTACGAGTTACCTTGCTCTGTATACTGAAACAGTACATCCACACAGGGCTCTTATTGTACGACAGTGGTGAGCTGGCTGGACACAGATTGCATCCCAAATGGCACCCTATTCCCTATATAGTGCCCCCTACTGGCCCTGGTCAAATGTAGTGCACTATGGGGAATAGAGTGGCATTTGAGACACACGCTAACCCTCACACCGTGTCATAAAAAACTGAACGCGGATCAATGTCTACGTGATACATTATTCAACGTGGTACAGAGAAACATCACTTAGCAGCTGAGCTGGCTGGCTGGCTGAACTGTTTATTTGACACCTATTGCAGAGGCTTCTCGCGCTCTGTTGTTTGCTGCCGAGGTGCAAAGGTTATTTGTTCAAATGTTCTATGTTGTGTAGCGGTTGCTGCTCTCTATGGGAATCGGGGATTTGGAATTTTCCACTTGCGCTCACAGGCGGAAGTTTGCTACTGAGATGAAATGTTGAAGGTAAATCCGGAGAGGGAAAGGTGGAACACTCTTTAAAGTGCAAATAGATTAGGGATGGAGAGGAGGAGGCGGGGAGGAAGGGCACAAGAAATAGTAGAGTGAGGGAGGGAGGTGGATTGGTATTCCGCTTATCACAGGAGGAGCTCACCCAGAGGGGGTTTCTGTACCTCTGTCAGAGAGAGAAGAGAGAGCAATCACTCAGAGGATGGAAGAGAGGGAGAGAGAAAGAGAAAGCAGTAAAGATAGAGAAGAGAGAGAGTGAGAGAAAGAGAGAGAAAGAGAGGGAGAGAGAGAGAGGGGCGTGGAGAGGAAGAGACAGTTGGCTCTTTCCCAGAGGGACTCTTGAAGGGCTCCGTTTAAAGAAAAGGTGGAGAAGAGGAAGAAAGATGGGAAGATGGAAGAAATGGAGGAAAGGAGAATGAGAGTTCCACTGAGTGGTGCTCTACCCGACAACTCATCAATGTGTCTCTCCTCTTTCCTCTGCTTCTGGCAACATCACTAGTATTGTTTTATGTTTTATTGCCATATACAAAATATTGAAGCAATTACATGCCTTTTGCCAAGATGAAGAGCTGCCCATACTTTTTCTAAGCAGTGAGCTATCATCACATGTAGCACATATTTAAACCCATTGGTAATTTCTCAACACGTGACGTGTGTGTGTGTGTGTGTGTGTGTGTGTGTGTGTGTGTGAGTGTGCGCACATGCGTGTGGGGGGATGTATGAGTGCAGGTGTGTATGTGTGTGTGTGAAGAATGCTGCCATTTAACCCGTATTCGTCAGTCTCTCTCCCCAGTGTATAATTGGCTACTTGTGGCTAGTTGTAAATCAGCCTATTATCAAGTCATTATGGTCAGGCCTTAGGAGGGCCAGCTAACCTCTGTCACTAGCACTGCAGAGGTCCTTCATCTCTGTGTGGTGATGTCATTTATACGAGACATCTCATAGCTCTGACACCCACGGGGAGGCACAAATACACACGTACACGCACACACACACACACACACGCACACGCACACGCACACGCACACGCACACGCACACACACACACACACACAAAAACCTGCATATTTATGCTAATGAGGACAGAATAATCTCCGATTTGGTATAGGAGGCCAAATGGGAAGCAAATTAGCACTCCACAGACATCTCTGCTTGTGACAGACAGCTCTATGTGGATCATGCCGTGGTGAACTCAGAGAATGGTTATTTTGCTGAGACAGGAAGATTCCTCCACACCCAGGGCATGTAAGTCAAACAATCCATTAGAATTCCAACCTTGACAGTTAATACAGAGGGAAAAGGGAAATGCAGCTTTGGCCCACCATAATCACTGCTTTTGACATCCTCCACCATATTCCTTATGACAGAGCGATGCCTTAGGACTACTGATCACTGCTACTGACCCCGCCGCAGCCTCCTGAAACATAACCTGCAGCTTCAGATGTTCGCTAGTCCCGGTCATTTAGTGCTTCTACACTCTTAGAACCAAAGGTGCCTTGAAGAATATATTTTTCTACACCACCGGAATCTTTCCAGTTGAAAAAGGTTCCCCTTTGAACCCCTTTGAAAAGTCTTACCAGACTTGATGCAAATCAATCAGACAGGCTTTATTAAAAATAGACACTAACAAACAAATACAATAACATGTTTTAACATGCTATGAGAAATGACAGTCCATCATTACTTTAAGACATGAAGGTCAGTCAATACAGAACATTTCAAGAACTTTTCTTCAAGTGCAGTCGCAAAAACCATCAAGCGCTATGATGAAACTGGCTCTCATGAGGACCGCCACAGGAATGGAGAGTTAACTCTGCTCCAGAGGATAAGTTCATTAGAGTTACCAGCCTCAGAAATTGCAGCCCAAATAAATGCTTCAGAGTTCAAGTAACAGACACATCTCAACATCAACTGTTCAACGGAGACTGTGTGAATCAGGCCTTCATGGTCGAATTGCTGCAAAGAAACCACTACTAAAGGACACCAATAATAATAAGAGACTTGCTTTGGACAAGAAACACGAGCAATGAACATTAGATCAGTGGAAATCTGTCCTTGAGTCCAGTGTCCAAATTGGAGATTTTTGGCTCCAACCGCTGTGTCTTTGTGAGACGCGGTGTTGGTGAATAGATGACCTCCGCATGTGTGTTTCCCACCGCAAAGCATGTAGGAGGAGGTGTTATGGTGTGGGGATGCTTTTCTGATGACATTGTCTATGATTTATTTATTATTCAAGGCACACTTAACCAGCATGGCTACCACAGCATTCTGCAGTGATACGCCATCCCATCTGGTTTGGGTTTAGTTGGACTATCATTTGTTTTTCAACTGAACATTGACCCAACACACCTTCAGGCTGTATAAGGGCAATTTTACCAAGAAGGAGAATGATGTAGTGCTGCATTAGATGACCTGGCCTCCACAATCACCTAACCTCAAGCCAATTGAGAGGGTTTGGAATGAGTTGGACCGTAGAGTGAAGGAAAAGCAGCCAACAAGTGCTCAGCATATGTGGGAAACTCCTTCAAGACTGTTGGAAATGCATTCCAGGTGAAGCTGGTTGAGTGAATGCCAAGAGTGTGAAAAGCTGTCATCAAGGCAAAGAGTGGCTATTTGAAGAATCTCAAATATAAAATATATTTTGATTTGTTTAACACTTTTTTGGTTAGTACATGATTCCATGTGTGTTATTTCATAGCGTTGATGTCTTTACTATTATTCTACAATGTAGTAAATAGTCAAAACAAAGAAAAATCCTTGAATGAGTAAGTGTTCTAAAACTTTTGACCGATAGTGTATGTCATGACCATACTTTCAATAATCTGATGATTGTTATGTATTTAATCCCCTAACTATGTTTAATTGTTACCTGATTTAAATGAATCATGTAACAATTAACTCATTAGGATTTGGGGCACCACGGAAGAGGTTGTTTATAGAGTTACCATCTCCTGACTTATAAACTATAAAGTATATATCTATTTCATTGATAAAAAGTCATCTTATTAATCATTACCTTGTATCATAACATTCTGACCAGTTGTAACCTTTATGGATCTGAAAAAACCCCAGCCTTGCTCATTAACCTCTACAGAGTACCTAACCCGGATCCGGGAGCACCCCCCCCCCCCCACACACTGATTAGCATCGCTAGCATAGCGTCACAATTAAATAGTAGCATCTAAATATCATTAAATCACAAGTCCAAGACACCCAATGAAAGACACAGATCTTGTGAATAAAACCACCATTTCAGATTTTTTAAATGTTTTACAGGGAAGACAAAATATGTAAATCTATTAGCTAAACACGTTAGCAAAAGACACCATTTTCTTACTCCAACAGTTTCTTACTCCATCAGGTGCTATCACCAATTCGGCTAAACTAAGATATTGATAGCCACAAACCAACAAACAAATTTATAAGATGACAGTCTGATAACATATTTATGGTATAGCATAGTTTTTTTTTTTTAAATGTGCATTTTTCAGGTATAAATCACAGTTCTACATTGCAGCTGCAATCTGATATAGTGCTGATGCAGCTAGAACAATTACAGAGACCAACGTTATATAACTAATTACTTGTCTTAAAACATTTCAGAAAAAATACACAGCGTACAGACATTGAAAGCCCAACATCTGGTGAATCCAAACAATATTTCAGATTTTTTAAATGTTTTATAGCGAAAACAAAATGTATCGCTAATTAGCATAACCAGGCCAGCCAGAACCGGCTGGACGCGCCCGACCAGTTCACATGCACGACAGATATATGAAATAACATCGTAAATTGGGTCTTACTATTGCTGGTCTTTCATCAGAATGTTGATCAAGGTGTCCTTAGTCCTGATGAGTCGTTCAATCCATTCACAATGGCAACCTCCCCTCTTCATTTAGCCTGGTACTGGTCGACTGGCACGGTCAATTCCCAAAGTTAAAAAACTCAAAGAACGGAACACGGCAAAACTCCCGAAAAAATTCTAATAATCTGATTAAACTATATTGAAAAAACATACATTACGGTGATATGGTCACATGTAGCAAACAAACTTCGACACGGAGATAGTTTTCATCCGTAACGTCAGCATAACAAAAGACAATGCCACCTCTGAAAACGCGCATCTCAGAAACCGGAAGTTGTCGGTCACGCTAAAGAAATAAGTCTTATTTCACGTCAGTACAAGATAAACAAAAAATTTCTCCTCTGACGTCTTCCAAACACCCATAGGAAGAAGTAGGAAGTGTCATTCGGGTCATAGGTGGCGTGACCATATATAGGCAGAGCTTTGAAGCGAGCATACACATCTTGCAATCTTTTTCAGGCTCAGGGAAAGTGCTGTGAAATGACCTGTGTTTGACTCAGAGACTCAATTGGAACGGTTTTAGAAACCATAGCTTGTTTTCTATCCAATGCTATATGGTTATATGCATATAGTAACAGCAATAATTGAATAAGAGGCAGTTTAGTCTGTAGAGGCAATTATGCTAATGCGAAATAGCACCCCCTGTATTCTCAAGAAGTTAATCAATAATTAGAACTAAATAATAACACAGAATACACACACACACTTACTACATGAGACAAAGGTCCCTAGCGGACAGACACAATATGGTATTTTACCTAACGACAAGAGAGAGAGAGAGAGAGAGAGAGAGAGAGAGAGAGGAACACTTATCATGGATACGTTCTATAACTATTCTCACAATCGAACAGCCGCCCATTTGGAATAAGAAATCATGAATGTATTTACTTGTGGGGACCTTTGTCCTTTGTGTAGTCCTGAACAGATCTACAGAGTTCACTCTTCCATTCGCTCCCGAAGCTACTTCTTTGAAGACAAGCCAGCCGTGTTGATGGTTCCATTGGGGTGATGAGAGTTGCATGCTACGGTGATTTGAGACTCGTAGTAGAATGGGATGGTTTGAAGAGTTTGAGATATTTGACTAAGGACAGCTAGTCAGCTGTACCAGTGATTGTCTGAGAGGGGAGTTTGATGCCTCTACCTCCTCATTCTGATTATTCAGGGTTCAGGATTCAGACCACTATGGACATAAGTGCAGCTCTTTGTCTCTCTGGTCTAAAAGAAGGTGAGTTTATTTCTTCACCTCGTGTTGAGGTTCAATGTTTCAACCATTTCAAACACGTAGCTAACGCCTCATGTTTCCTGGTCTAATGTTAATTTTGTTACCGAGGCTTTTATCCACTCTGGCCGAAAGAGGACGGCTCCCCGACCTCACTCGGGGCGTGGCTACTTACTTATGGTTTATAGTAGATAGATTCTCTTAACCTCCTATAGTCACATTCCTATTTTAACAAAAATCATTTTCATATTATATGCACAATGTATTGGATGGAAACTTGACAGGTAAAGGGGATATACTTTCCAAGTTACAGTATTTCATCCATGCAGTTTTTAATGACTTCACAAATTGAAAACCAATATTGCATTTGTTTTCCATAATTCCCCAATGACTATTCCTCACATTGTTATGTGAGAAATATCAAAAGTAAATGTAGAAATACTTTCTAATTTCTTATATTAGGCAAACCAGACGGCACCATTTTATTTGTTCTTTTTTATTTATGGATAGCCAGGGGCACACCAAAACCGAGACATCACTTACAAATGAAGCGTGTGCGTTTCGTGAATCTGCCAGATCAGAGGCAGTAGGGATGACCAGGGATGTTCTCTTGATAAGTGCATGAATTGGACCATTTTCCTGTCCTGCTAAGCATTCAAAATGTAACGAGTGCTTTTGGGTGTCAGGGAAAATGTATGGAGTAAAAAGTACATTATTTTCTTTAGGAATCAAGTGAAGTAAAAGTTGTCAACAATATAAATAGTAAAGTAGAGTACAGATACCCCCAAAAACTACTTAAGTAGTATATTAAAGTACTTTACACCAATGAGATGTGTCAATAATGACTGTTGATGCCTAAAACGTGTTCGGCCTTGAATGGCATTTTCTATTCAAAACTAAAAATAATAAATTTTATAAAAAATATGATACAAATTTCCTAATGCAAAAATATACACAAACATTATCTGATTAAATTAATTGAGAAAGGGGCACAAGAGATGTCCTCTCTCCCTTCTCCTGTTTGCACTGGCAATTGAACCGCTTTTACATAGATTTGGACAGGACCCACTTAATAGATACTGTATCAATATTGGTAAACATGAATATAAACGAAACTTATTTGCAGATGATCGATCTCCTGATATTTCTGACCAATATTGAAAACTCAATGCCCCCCTTGCTTTAAAGACTTGCTTTTTAAGAACACTCTAAAATCTCAGGATATAAAATACATCTGGGAAAAAACGAAATAATGGCAAGAAAAAGAATTACTCGTGATCTACAGCGATCCTTTAAGTGGACAATAAAAAATATAAAATACTTAGGATGCTTAATAAGTGACAACAAACAACAAATATATAAAGATTTCTATCACAGGAGGTTGGTGGCACCTTCGTTGGGGAGGACGGGCTCGTGGTAATGACTGGAGCGGAATATGTTGAATGGTATCAAATGCATCAAACACATAGTTTGATGCCATTCCATTCACTCTGTTCCAGCTGTTATTATCAGCCGTCCTCCCCTCAGCAGCCTCCACTGCTTTATATGGGCAAATAAAACTCATAGAATCGGTACATATTAGAGGTATGCATGCTCATCCCCACAATATTTTCACGATATCACTTCCTAAAAACCCAACAATCCTTAGATAGCTGTTCAGAATTCACAAATGAATTGGTTCACATGAAAAACTAAACGCATAGAAACCATAAATAACGTGGTAATAGGAAATACGTGTTTTAAATGACAGAATTAAAAAGCAATTTTGGACTTACCAATGTAGATATTTTCAAATACATTCAACCTAAAGGTTTCATATCAAGAAGTTTCATTTTGAAATACTTCGGACATCAGAGAAATCTTAAAGAAATTGAATTTGAGTCAGAAAAGGATCTTAGGTAAGCTATGCAAAACCTAGCAGAGTGCCTATCCAACTGACCAACTCTTAGTTCAAAACCTAGCAGAGTGCCTATCCAACTGACCAACTCTTAGTTCAAAACCTAGCAGAGTGCCTATCCAACTGACCAACTCTTAGTTCAAAACCTAGCAGAGTGCCTATCCAACTGACCAACTCTTAGTTCAAAACCTAGCAGAGTGCCTATCCAACTGACCAACTCTTAGTTCAAAACCTAGCAGAGTGCCTATCCAACTGACCAACTCTTAGTTCAAAACCTAGCAGAGTGCCTATCCAACTGACCAACTCTTAGTTCAAAACCTAGCAGAGTGCCTATCCAACTGACCAACTCTTAGTTCAAAACCTAGCAGAGTGCCTATCCAACTGACCAACTCTTAGTTCAAAACCTAGCAGAGTGCCTATCCAACTGACCAACTCTTAGTTCAAAACCTAGCAGAGTGCCTATCCAACTGACCAACTCTTAGTTCAAAACCTAGCAGAGTGCCTATCCAACTGACCAACTCTTAGTTCAAAACCTAGCAGAGTGCCTATCCAACTGACCAACTCTTAGTTCAAAACCTAGCAGAGTGCCTATCCAACTGACCAACTCTTAGTTCAAAACCTAGCAGAGTGCCTATCCAACTGACCAACTCTTAGTTCAAAACCTAGCAGAGTGCCTATCCAACTGACCAACTCTTAGTTCAAAAATATGAACTATTGGATCCAAGGCATAAAAATAAGTGACATTAGCACAAGATGGAGGGAATGTTGGGACATGGGCTGTCCTGTCCTGGGCTGTCCGCATCACCCTCTGTAGCGCTTTGCGTTCAAGGGCGGTGGATTTGCCATATCAAGCGCTGATGCAGCCAGTCAAGGTATTGATCAGCGTAGACACTGAGATAAGGTCAATTTAGCGTTTTAGACCATAATATTAAATAGTAGTATGTACACACACAAAGACACACACACACACACACACACACACACACACACACACACACACACACACACACACACACACACACACACACACACACAAACAGGGCTTTACTGACCCTGCCTCGTGCCTCAAGCATTTTAATTTGAAGACAATTTCCTTTCTGTAGCCTAAGAATATGGCAAAGATTACATTTACTTTTCATTTTCTTGTATTCAACCAGCTTTGAATATTGTAATTCATCCTTCATCCTTCCCTTAGGTGCTCAGAATGTACACAAACTCAGTCTACAATAATTACATTTCAGTCCCTTATATACAGAGAAATAAATGTAGGCTGTAGTTAGCGATCACAAACAGCAGAGTACTTCTCCCATACTGCTCATGTTGTTCTACATGCCTCCGGGCTAAAGCACTCTCTTTTTCTCTCTATCCAATCCTCTCTATGAGGTACTTATTAGTTCCACATATGGACATTTCCCCCTTCAAGTTATCATGCAACTCAGTGGATGTGTTTTCTTCTGTTCGTCTTTTATTAAGGCAGATTTAGAGCTCTGGGTAGAGTGGTACTCTGAGCGTGGCTAGTTCTACATTCCCAGGGGAGCTGAGTGTTTCTGAGAGAGAGAGGGAAGCTGTGGCTGCGAAGCAGCAGACACCAGGGCTGTAGTAATGGAGATAATAGGTCGATCGACGAGAGGAGCTGGTAAATGAATGGGCCCTCGCTGACATGAAGTCCATTTGTTCGTTTTTAAACATTGTGACAGTTAATTATGGGAGATCTTAATGCCTGCACAGTCTGTTTCCTGAGGAAGCAATTCCTTGATGTCAGACGATAGTCGAGTCCCAAATATCACTGTATTACCTACATAAGGCAATATATTTCAGCAGAGCCTTTATGAGCCCTGGTCAAAAGTAGTGCTGTCATTGTAAATAACAGTTTGTTCTTTACTGACTTGCCTAGTTGAATAGGACAAAAAAGCAGCAAAAAGG
Source organism: Salvelinus fontinalis (assembly GCF_029448725.1). Classification (NCBI taxonomy): domain Eukaryota; kingdom Metazoa; phylum Chordata; class Actinopteri; order Salmoniformes; family Salmonidae; genus Salvelinus; species Salvelinus fontinalis. The sequence continues at coordinate 24,985,420 of NC_074703.1, read as the reverse complement.
CATTCGAGCCACTAGACTATTAGAAAAAAATCATTCATAAAACGTTCCTTTGCAAAAGGGATAGGGTGCTACCAAGAACCAGTGAAAGTTGAAGATCACGTTTTGGAAGACAAGGGTCTTTGTAAGGCAAAGGGTTCTATCTATAACATTTAACATCCTAAGAACCGTTTTTGGAGAAACATTTTTTTGTTTTTTGATGATTCTTTGCAAGGCATTAAGGATTCTTTGGAAGTCAAGGCTTCTACATAGAACCACATATATTTCCCAGCATGCTCTATTGCAGGGTGATTTTCAGAATTATCTGTTTTAATATGTGTGTTTTTGCATGTACATTGTTTGATTGATTCATGTTATGCTACACAAAGATACCGTAAACAGCATACATGTTTTAACAAATACAATCTGTTAGTAGTTTAACTTATTCCACCTTTTACCGAAATGTTTTTCCCCATCTGCAAAGGGTTCTACCTAGCACCAAAAAGGGTTCTCCGATGGGGACAAACATGGTTGTACTTAGCGCCTTTTTAAACAAAAGAGTGGATATAGCAGTGCACATTTCCCTGGCATGTGCTCCTACCACAAAGAGCTCTAGGTTACCGCAGTGCATGGCAACCATGTCAGGCCTCTAAAATGTGATTTACTCCTTTTTTTCTCCTTTAAAACATTCAGCGAATGGCAATTTGTATTCCGGGGGAGAACCGATTTTTTAAATACCACAGCACCAGATTCTAGGAGTAACCAGGGGTGCCGATGAGAAGAAGGGTTATCTCGTTGCTGCATACAGACCCGGCATGCGGGACCCTTTCCAGAGCAGGGGTACGGCAGAGTAAACAAACCCAGGAATGGTGGCACCGCCTTGGGCCGCACATCGACAACACCTCCCCCTCCCCTCTCTGCTGAGGAGAACCCGAATCTCTCTGGTGGCTGTGTTGTTCTTTTCCCTTGGCCCTCATACTGAGCAGAAAGAGAGAGCGAGGAAGAATATAGTAATGAAATAAATATAACAAGCGAGGGAGTAAGCAAGCGCTTCTCCTGTACCTGGTTAGACTCTGCTTGTATTTTCTTGAAGGTGTAGTGCCCCAGGCTACGTTTGTGTATATGTGCAGCTGCAAAGATGGACAGAGCAGAGTTCAAAAGCCCTGTCTCACCCCTGTCTCATCCCTCCAAGGTTCCAGAGGAAAGAGTCATTTGTACAAACAGGAGAGAGGTGAGAGTGAGAGTGAGAGTGAGAGAGCACATAAAAACCTCAGAAGTCGCCACAAACAGCCATACTCTCAGACACACACAGCCCCATTGTCTGCACTGGTCCTCAGATCTGCAATTCTGCTGCCTGACATCAAGTACTTTCAGTGGCTTGAAAACATAAATAAAGCCAGACAACGGAATCAAATAAATACTTTTTGGAGAGCATCCTCCACTGAAAGCACAACAAAATGGCCTGTGTTTTTTCAACATGAGCAATATTGCTGTGCTTTATGGGACTGTGATCAACAGACACGACAACAGAGCGACTGCCAAAAGCTTTAGTGTTGCAAAGGATGAGACTAAACACAAGCACACACACACACACACACACACACACACACACACACACACACACACACACACACACACACACACACACACACACACACACACACACACACACACACACACAGAGATCTCTCACCACAACAAACACTCATTACAAGGTCTGGTGTTATCCGCGCTCACTCCAGGCACTTATGAACTATTCAATTAAAGCATCATTCATTCAATATCAGTCCTTGCATAATTTCGAGAGAGTATTTTCAGTCTTCAAATCTCAAAAGATCTAAAATGTTGTCGACAATCCACATCCACCAAAGGCCATATGAGCGTATTTCAGAAAGATATACACAGACAAACGGCACAGAAAGACAGGTTATACCTGCCAATGTGTCTGTCGGTGAACACCCAGTAGAGGAGCTGTCCAAGGTGCTGACAGTCTGAAACAGCCGCAGTTGTATCTAACAGAGATTTTTTTTAAAGCATCTATTTTGGTCTGAGATGGAAATCAACAGCACCTGATACACAGGAGATCGTTTATGGAGGCGATAATATTATTTAACACAAGCATACACACGCACCCACACACACACACACACACGCTTACAAAGACACACACACAGACACACAAATGTTTTTTTCATTAGCACATCAAACACTGGGTATTGTCGCCAAGAGGGTCCTGTTCACGTATGGTACACGTCTGTTAGCGTAATCCATTGTAACACCATCTCCCCTGAGAGATAGATACGGATCACACAACGACAGAGAAGCATCTTGAGTCCAAATTGATCAAACACCATATGCTAATCAGAAGAGAAAATCCTACAAACCTATTAGTTTAATTGGGGGGGGGGGGCCCTCAAGCAAGTCAATTGCTCCTAAGACCCGGCAATTGCAGTAATTCAAGTAAAAGAGTCAATCTTGTATAACCACTCAGGAGTGTAAGATGTCTGGAAATGGAATGGAATATCCGTCTGATTCTACAATTAATACCATGTTAATGGTTTTCCCTATCTGATTTCCATAACAAAAGGAACAGGCCCTAACACAGCTGTAGAGATAAGAAGGAGAGAGGATATGCCATTCCATTTGAACAGGCTGGAGATAATGGTTGTCACTTTGAGTTAAACTGCTCCTCAGCGCAGATCTAGGATCAGCTTAGCCTCCTCTAATCCCAGGCTTAACCATTAGGTGGGTAAATGCTAAACTGACCTAAGATCAGAGTTTCGTGGCAACCTTGGGGATGTAACTAACAGAGAAGAAGGATGAATCCACAAAGACCTTGAACGGTGAACTTTAGAAATTCCATCACACGTCCAGAGGTCACACAGATACACAGAGGGGAACTCTACTGTCCCAGATAAATTACAGGGTACCACTGATTGCATAACCAGCCACCACCCTGCTGCCTTAATTCACTGTAAAAATAATAATAAATCAAGCTGATTGAACTATTATTCAGTAACTGGATCCCTTAAGCCTTTTTTTGTTTACTCAACTTTCCGGTCAAAGTGTTACCTGAACGTAATAACGTATTTAGTTGTCCCAAACTTAGCTCCAACTTGAAAAAAACGTATGTTAGCTACACCAACAAATTAAAACAGTGCTTTTAACATAGAATGCTTTGAACGTAAACTTTTGGCACCCATTGACAAGCATTGACTTGATGTCGTAGCAGGTTAAAATCCCAGGTAAGATGTTGAGTAATAATTATAGTATAAATGAACATGCACAATGCCATCATGTGTCAAATATGTTTTTTAAAAACATTGTATGTTAAAAGCACTATGTGTGGGGGAGTCACTTACTGAATGTTTTCTTAAGTTGGAGCTAAGTTTGGGCCAACTGAACATTTTTAAATGAGTAAACAAAAAAAGGCTGTGGAACCACTTACTAAATAATTATTCAACTAGATTTTTTTTTTACAGCATTGGCAATCTGCATTATTCTGTCATTATCCTTTCTTCCACTTTAAAGGCTGCAGTTGAGCTTTAAGAGGGACTGATGAGAGACAAACCACATCTCTAACAGGGACTGATCAGAGACAAACCACATCTCTAAGAGGGACTGATCAGAGACAAACCACATCTCTAATAGGGACTGATCAGAAACAAACCACATCTCTAATAGGGACTGATCAGAGACAAACCACATCTCTAAGAGGGACTGATCAGAGACAAACCACATCTCGAATAGGGACTGATCAGAGACAAACCACATCTCTAAGAGGGACTGATCAGAGACAAACCACATCTCTAATAGGGACTGATCAGAGACAAACCACATCTCTAAGAGGGACTGATCAGAGACAAACCACATCTCTAAGAAGGACTGATCAGAGACAAACCACATCTCTAAGAGGGACTGATCAGAGAAAAACCACATCTCTAAGAGGGACTGATCAGAGACAAACCACATCTCTAAGAGGGACTGATCAGAGACAAACCACATCTCTAAGAGGGACTGATCAGAAACAAACCACATCTCTAATAGGGACTGATCAGAGACAAACCACATCTCTAATAGGGACTGATCAGAGACAAACCACATCTCTAATAGGCACTGATCAGAGACAAACCACATCTCTAAGAGGGACTGATCAGAGACAAACCACATCTCTAATAGGGACTGATCAGAGACAAACCACATCTCTAATAGGGACTGATCAGAGACAAACCACATCTCTAATAGGGACTGATCAGAGACAAACCACATCTCTAAGAAGGACTGATCAGAGACAAACCACATCTCTATGAGGGACTGATCAGAGACAAACCACATCTCTAAGAGGGACTGATCAGAGACAAACCACATCTCTAAGAGGGACTGATCAGAGACAAACCACATCTCTAATAGGGACTGATCAGAGACAAACCACATCTCTAAGAAGGACTGATCAGAGACAAACCACATCTCTATGAGGGACTGATCAGAGACAAACCACATCTCTAATAGGGACTGATCAGAGACAAACCACATCTCTAAGAAGGACTGATCAGAGACAAACCACATCTCTATGAGGGACTGATCAGAGACAAACCACATCTCTAAGAGGGACTGATCAGAGACAAACCACATCTCTAAGAGGGACTGATCAGAGACAAACCACATCTCTAAGAGGAACTGATCAGAGACAAACAACATCTTAAGAGGGACTGAGCAGAGTCAAACCACATCGCTAAGAGGGACTGATCAGAGACAAACCACATCTCTAAGAAGGACTGATCCGAGACAAACCACATCTCTAAGAGGGACTGATCAGAGACAAACCACATCTGTAAGAGGGACTGATCAGAGACAAACCACATCTCTAAGAGGGACTGATCAGAGACAAACCACATCTCTAAGAAGGACTGATCAGAGACAAACCACATCTCTATGAAGGACTGATCAGAGACAAACCACATCTGTAAGAGGGACTGATCAGAGACAAACCACATCTCTAAGAAGGACTGATCAGAGACAAACCACATCTCTAAGAGGGACTGATCAGAGACAAACCACATCTCTAAGAGGGACTGATCAGAGACAAACCACATCTCTATGAGGGACTGATCAGAGACAAACCACATCTCTATGAGGGACTGATCAGAGACAAACCACATCTCTATGAGGGACTGATCAGAGACAAACCACATCTCTAAGAGGGACTGATCAGAGACAAACCACATCTCTATGAAGGACTGATCAGAGACAAACCACATGTCTAAGAGGGACTGATCAGAGACAAACCACATCTCTAAGAGGGACTGATCAGAGACAAACCACATCTCTAAGAGGGACTATTCAGAGACAAACCACATCTCTAAGAGGCACTGATCAGAGACAAACCACATCTCTAAGAGGGACTGATCAGAGACAAACCACCTCTCTAAGAGGGACTGATCAGAGACCAACCACAGACAGATTAGTCATCTCTTTGTACTGAATGTTTTTCACCTCATCAAGACTTAGCATTTAGCTGTTGTAGATTCAGTTCATTGAGAGAAAACAAATCATTCCCATAGCAGCAATAAGATCCATTATACAGGTTATCTTCTACTTGGTCACAATCCCGGATCCGGGAGCACCCTCATCAGTAAAAAAGCTGACTAGCATAGCCTAGCATAGCGCCACAAGTAAATACTAGCATCTAAATATCATGAAATCACAAGTCCAAGACACCAGATGGAAGATACACATCTTGTGAATCCAGCCATAATTTCTGATTTTTAAAATGTTTTACAGGGAAGACACAATATGTATTTCTATTAGCTAACCACGATAGCAAAAGACCCAACTTTTTTTTTTCACCATTTTTTACTGCATAGGTAGCTATCACAAATTCGACCAAATAAAGATATAAATCGTCACTAATCAAGAAACAACTTCATTAGATGACAGTCTTATAACAGATTTATTGTATGGCATATGTTTTGTTAAAAAAATGTGCATATTTCAGGTATAAATCATAGTTTTACATTGCAGCCACCATCACAACTCTCACCAAAGCAGCTAGAATAACTACAGAAACCAACGTGAAATACCTAAATACTCATCATAAAACATTTATGAAAAATACACAGTGTACAGCAAATGAAAGACAAACATCTTGTGAATCCAGCCAATATTTCAGATTTTTTAAGTGTTTTACAGCGAAAACACAATATAGCATGATTTTAGCTTACTACAATAGCCTACCACACAGCCCCATTCATTCAACATAACGATAGCGATAGCGAATAAACCAGCAAAAGATATACATTTTTTCACTAACCTTCTCAAACTTCATCAGATGACAGTCCTATAACATCATATTACACAATACATATATGGTTTGTTCGAAAATGTGCATATTTAGCGTTACAATTTGTGGTTAAACAATGTGAGTAAGTAGCCAAAATTCAAACAATTTGTCCGGAGAAATTTTGGAGAGGCACCTAATCTAATCAATAACTAATCATAAACTTGACTAAAAAATACAGGTTGGACAGCAAATTAAAGATACACTAGTTCTTAACGCAACCGCTGTGTTAGATTTAAAAAAAAATAACGTTACTACGACATACAGCTTACGTTATAGCGAGACAGCGACGAAAATAATGGCGGATTAGTAGTCTAAACATTTTCGACAGAAATACGAATTAACATCATAAATTGTTCCTACTATTTGATGAGCTTCCATCAGAATCTTTTACAAGTTGTCCTTTGTCCAGAATAATCGTTGTTCGGTTGTAGAATGTCGTCTTCATCTGTGGAATTAGCTAACGAAGCTAGCCAGAGGCACATAAGTGGCCAACCCACCATAACGCCAAACAAAGAAAATACCGATATAAACTGATATAACTCGGTTTAACCTGTTGAGGATGGGGGCGCTGTTGTGACTATTTATGCTAATCGTGTAATTTTTGAAACGGCTTCCCACAAAGTTCTTGATCGTACAATATGCATATTATTATTATTATTGGATAGAAAACAGTCTATAGTTTCTATAGGAGTTGAAATTTTGTCTCTAAGTGGAACAGAGCCCATTCTACAGCAATTTCCCTGACATGGAGTCAGATTTCAGAAATTTTGGCCACTGTTCTGGAGTCAGTTAAAAGGGCACTGTTATTGCTATGACTATACGGACACTGCTTACGTCTTCCCCTGGATGCCTTTACGTGATGACGATTTGAATGGGGTCGATTGCGCGTTCACAGGCACTATAAATTAAAAAACCCTGTAGCTAGCAAGTCTTTTCTTGGTGCGTAACGCGCGTGGAGGACACCGACCCGCTCCTGTTCCAAGCGTTAGTGTTGGGAGTAATCTTTCTCCGGTCATGTTAAGACTCGTTATAGGAGTTAAAAACATCATAAGGTAGTTAATTTAAAGCGTTTTATAGCAATTTATATCCGTTTAGTGCGATTTTGGGACATTTATTTCTGAAACGCTGTAAATTGCTGGGCACGCTTCCAGTTCATCCCGAACGCAGTTGGCATTTCCACATGGCAAGAGGACAGCTTTCCACCAAAAGACGATTGGACCCAAGAAAGGATCCTTTGCCCAAGATACTGATGGAAGAACAGCTCAAAGTAGGACATTTTTATTATGATAAATCGTGTTTCTGTCGAAAAATGTTAGTGGCTTAGGACGCCATGTTTTTTGACGTAGCTTCGCTTGGCGCAAACTGTATTGAAAAGTAAGGATAATTTAAAAAATGTAATTCCGCGATTGTATTAAGAATTAAATTGTCTATCAATCCCTGTCCACCCTATATTTTTTAGTCACGTTTATGAGTATTTATGTATAAGAGTAGATCACTGTCTAAGTGGCGCATGGACATTTTCTGACCAGCTGAGCTACATTTCACATTGTCTAACCATGATTTTGGTGGCTAAATATAAACATTTTCGATCAAACTCTATATGGATTGTGTAATATGATGTTACAGGAGTGTCATCTGAAGAATTCTGAGAAGGTTAGTGAAAAAATTAATATATTTTGGCGATGTTGACTTTTATCGCTCACTTTGGCTAGAATCAATGCTGGGCTGCTATGTGCTATGTGCTATGCTAATATAACGATTTATTGTGTTTTCGCTGTAAGACACTTAGAAAATCTGAAATATTGTCTGTATTCACAGGATCTGTGTCTTTCGATTCGTGTATGCTGTGTATTTTTACGAAATGTTTGATGATTAGTAAGTAGGTAAACACGTTGCTCTAAGTAGTTTTTCTATTCCATTTGTGACGGTGGGTGCAATTGTAACCTATGCCATCTACCTGAAATATGCACTTTTTTCTAACAAAACCTATCCCATACCATAAATATGTTATCAGACTGTCATCTGATGAGTTTTTTTCTTGGTTAGGGGCTATAAATATCTTAGTTTAGCCGAATTGGTGATAGCTACTGGTGTTGGTGGACAAATAAAAGATGGTGGATTATGCTAATGTGTTTTTAGGTAATAGATGTACATCTTTACATATTGTGTCTTCCCTGTAAAACATTTTAAAAATCGGACATGTTGACTGGATTCACAAGATCTGTGTCTTTCATTAGCTGTATTGGACTTTAATGTGTGAAAGTTAAATATTTAAAAAAAATATTTTTTTTGAATTTCGCGGCACTGGTTTTTCAGTGGGGGTGGGGGGGGAGTGCCGCTAGCGGCACTCTCATCCTAGACAGGTTAAAATAACTACATAATGATGTTTTTAACACATATATCAAATTAAATCAGAGCCGGAGATATCTAACTTCTAAAACGAAATCTTTTCAGAGCGCAATGGAGAGGTCCTTCCGTTCCAACAGGTCTTGTTCGGCCTCAGATCTAGCTAGACACCCCATTCCAACTCTCACTGCCTACTGACATCTAGTGGAAGGCGTATGCAGTGCATGTCGACCCATAGATTACATGCAAATTAATAAACTGACCCTGGAACAGAGCCCTCGATTTCAGATTTTTCAGTTCCTGACAGGAAGTTTGCTGCAAAATGAGTTCTGTTTTACTCACAGATATAATTCAAACGGTTTTAGAAACTAGAGAGTGTTTTCTATCCAATAGTAATAATAATATGCATATTGTACCAGCAAGAATTGAGTACGAGGCGATTTAATTTGGGAATGATTTTTTACAAAGTGAAAATGGCGCCCCCCTATTGAGAAACACAACACACTAGGCCAAGTGTACAGAGGGTAAATGAGTCAAACAAATCCCGATCAGCCAACACTGTATATCTATTTATGATTGGACTTGTATCATGATCACTAATGGGGTAATCAATGAGAAGAAAACAGAGCGTCCCGGAGGGGAGAAGCAAACTTCCTGCATAAGGGAAGCCCTTGATATATCACAGGTGTAGGGCTGCTCATCAGAGCCGTGATTCGCAAATAGGATACAACACATGGTCCTTTTTAAAAGTACTCTAGAATGTGTCGCCACAAACAATAACAAGCCCATACATACAGTATATTAAAGCATAGCATAGCCCACAAATGTAATGCAGAATACAGTGACAGGGATATACCACAGCTACGCCCAGTCCAGTCTAGTCAGAGTGGTCTGCACTCGTTACAGTAGAACCCACGGACACACAGAGCTGCAGTAGTTTACCAGCCCACTACTCTCTATTAGCAGGTGAAATGAAGAGAGGACGGGCTCACACAGGTAGTTACCAGACATCCTCCTGGAGAGTGCACAGGCCATTGTTCCAGCCCAGTACTAACACACCTGATCCAGCAAATCAAGGTCCTGATGAGGCAGTTGATTCGTTGAATCAGGTGTGTTGGTAGTGCTGTGCAGGAACAGAAGACGCCGGGACACTCCCTGTATCTCTCCACACAGGACGCCGGGACACTCCCTGTATCTCTCCACACAGGACGCCGGGACACTCCCTGTATCTCTCCACACAGGACGTCGGGACACTCCCTGTATCTCTCCACACAGGACGCCGGGACACTCCCTGTATCTCTCCACACAGGACGCCGGGACACTCCCTGTATCTCTCCACACAGGACGCCGGGACACTCCCTGTATCTCTCCACACAGGAATGGTGCCCCGAAATTGCACACTATTCCCTACAAGGTCCGTTACTTTTGACCAGGGCCCATAGGGCTCTACTGTATAGGGTGCCATTTTGGACACAGCCCAACTGATTTACACTGTGTAACACACACTCCATCAGGTCTAAAGCAGCAAGGTGAATGTCCACGCAGGTCTTCCGTCCGCAGGTCTACTCAAACGACAGCATGATTCTCCTTCCATCGCCGTCGTCCTCTGAGATTTACTCACCACTGAAGGACCTCAGACCCGTAGATAAACATGCCAAGCAGAGGTAATAAACACATAAAACACAAACACGTAGAAAACCAGGCATTTCCTGAGGCACTTATGAATCACCTTTTAGATTTGAAACCGCCAGTCCAATGGTGCGACTCCGGGTATAAATTCTTCAAATGAAAATGGATAACATGGTGAATGTGAAAGGAGAGATTTATCCTTTACAACGCAGGGCTGTATGCCTCATGAGCAACCTGCCTTGGTATTCATGAATCACTGTAACAAATGGCGGCGTTGTAAGAGAGGGTGAGGGTTAGCGAGAGAGAGAGAGAGAGAGAGAGAGAGAGAGAGAGAGAGAGAGAGAGATCATTTTTTAGACTATTTTGCACTTTTTAGACTAGTTTACCGGTCCCGTTACCCCAGGCAAGATCAACCAGACACAGATAAAGCATTTGATGGATGGTGAATACTATTTGAACCCATGTCTGGTAGTAGAGAATAGGCCCACAAGTACAACATCTGACAGCGGAGAGACGATAACTCCGTTAATCTCAGACAGCTTCGTGTTCTGCATTTGCCTCTCTCCTCACTCAGAATGTCTTATGCTCAGAGACACACATGATGAAATGTCACTGGTAATGGGGGCTTCTTGTCCGTTTTTACAGAACGTCTCAGACTCTGACATTTAGAAAGCATGGAGAGGTAGGGCTGGGGATAGCCTGTGGGCTCAGTAGACGCGGCTGGAGCCAGCCTCCACTATTGTTTGGTGTTTTAATTGCTAATTTGTTAGAGAGAGAGACAAAATTACAAATTATAAAATGGACAAAATCCTTCCGAGCTACCGTCTACATTTTCCCACTATCCTGCTTGTCACGCCCTGATCTGTTTCACCTGTCCTTGTGCTTGTCTCCACCCCCCTCCAGGTGTCGCCCATCTTCCCCATTATCCCCTGTGTATTTATACCTGTGTTCTCTGTATGTCTGTTTACAGTTCGTCTTGTTTGTTTAAGCCTACCAGTGGTTTGTCTCAGCTCCCGTTTTTCCTAGTCTCTCTTTTTCTCGTCCTCCTGGTTTTTGACCTTTGCCTGTCCTGATCCTTTACCCGCCCGCCTGACCACTGCCTGTCTCTGACCCTGAGCCTACCTGCCGTCCTGTACCATGACCTCTGCTCTGGATAATCGACCCCTGCCTGCCTTGACCTGTCGTTTGCCTGCCCCTGTGGTTACAATAAACGTTGTTACTTCACACAGTCTGCACTTGGGTCTTACCTTGATTCCTGATACTGCTAAAGGAACCATTTTCTGTGATTTCTTAGCTGTAAATGGGAGGAAGCTGAGGTGTTACAAAACATAAAGGCAAAAAAAAAAAAAAAAAATCAGGATAGAGAGGTAAGCCAAGGTTATTCCTTTCAAATCAATAGATAGATGCAGACAATTTACAGATAATTGATGTACTGATATTTTTGTAAGGTTTCTAATGAAATAAAGTGTGGAACCTCCATTACTCTAAAGTTCAAACCACACTTCTTCCATCAACCTTGTTAACTGTTCATTATTTTCTATTCTCTGTCCTGCTGGGTTTTTAGGTTAGAATGACGAGCAGGTGCAATGGCTGGTTGGTGCCAGGTGAGGGCGCTAGAGCAGACCTGTGGTCCGTCTGTCCACATCAGTGACTGATTGCGGTGAGAGAGGATTCCCCTGGGCCAGGACCTGGAGTGTGGTCTGAGACGTGAAAAGATGCTGCAGAGAGGAGGGGGGGGTGGAGAGCTTGTGGGAGGAGAAAGAGGGAGGAGAGAGAGTGTGAGGAGAAGGAGGAGAGAGAAAGACACAAAATTGAGATTCTGCATGCAAAATTCAGCAAAAATAGACTTTGTATATAATACAAAACCCCAAACAATGCATGCAGAGCAGAACTAGGACTATACTCGCTAGCTATCAACATCCAGAAAAGAGCTGTTCAATTCTACAACCACAGAAAAAAGGAAGCGATGTCCACATATACCACCACAAAGCCCTCACCTACAGAGAGATGAACCTACAGAAGTGTCCCCTCGGCCAGCTGGTTCTGGGTCTCTGTTCAGAAACACGAACGGACCCTACAGAGGCCCAGGACAGAAACAAAATTAGATCCAACCAAATGATGAGAAAGCTAATAGATAACTAGTTGACACACTGGAAAGAATCAACCAGAAAACTGATTTTTAATGTATCCCTCATTTAAGCAGGTAAGTTGACTTAGAACACAATCTCAATTAGAGCAACGACCTGGGAAATAGTCAAAGGGGAGAGGAGGAGGAATGAATGAGCCAATTGGAAGCTGGGGATGATTAGGTGGCGATGTTGGTATGAGGGACAAATTGGGAATTTAGCCAGGACACCGGGGTTAACAACCCTACTCTAATCATAAGTGCCATGGACTCTTTAGTGACCACAGAGAGTCAGGACACACATTTAATGTCCCATCCAAAACGACGGCACCTTACACAGGGAAGTTTCTTTTTACCAAAGGAAAGAGTGTCTTCTACTGGCCCTTCAGCACCACTTCCAGCAGCATCTGGCCTCCCATCCAGGGACCGACCAGGACCATCCAGGGACCGACCAGGACCAATCCTGCTTAGCTTCAGAGGCAAGCCAGCAGTGGGATGCAGGGTGGAATGCTGCTGGCAATTGGGAAGCTATCTGGTCCTAAACAGAGAGAACACAGTGGCAGAATTCCTTGACTATGTACAGACTCCGTGAGCATAGCCTGCTATTGAGAGAGGTCGCCATAGGCAGACCTGGCTCTCAAGAGAAGACAGGATATCTGCCCACTTTCCACAAAATGAGGTGGAAGCTGAGCTGCACTTCCTAACCTCCTGCCAAATTTATGACCATATTAGAGACACAGATCACGCAGATGCAAAAAGTATTTGAAAACAAATCAAACACTGATAAACTCCCATATCTGTTAGGTGAAATACCACAATGTGCAATCACAGCAGCAGGATTTGTTGCCCGTTGCCATGACAAAAGGGCAACCAGTGGAGAACAAACAGCGTTGTATATACAACCTAGATTTATCTGTTTATTTATCTTCCCCTACTATTTGTACTACAACTATTTGCACATTGCTAAAACACAGTACATAACTGATAATATAACGTCTTTATCTTTTTGAAACATTTGTCGAGTCCAATGTGTTCTGGTCATTTCTATTCGTTTTTTGTTGATGTTGTTAAATGAGTTTCTTCTCACTTTTGTTTATTGTTTATTTCACTTGCTTTGGCAATGTAAACATATGGCTCCCATGCCAATAAAGCTCATTTGAAATGAATTGAGAGTGTGTGAGAGGTGCTTGCACACCCCTCGAACCAGTCAGTCCACTCTATTTCACTGTTGCAACTGATCAACTGTGAGTCATGAGGTTCTCTCTCCCTCAATATCAGACCAAACACTCTGGTATCAGCTGATAAGCTACAGAAAGTCATGCTTTTGCGAAAAGATATACATCACGGTCCATGATGCGTATGTCAATGCAGACCAGACCAAACTGCCCTCTTAGTCCGGAGCTCTCTCTATCTCACCATAAGGACACTGACAAGTACTGTAAACTGTGCGGATCACTAAGCACTTCTCAGAGCTACGCCAGCGATTTCAACAGTATTGATTCCACTGGGGCCCAACGCTTTAGGCTCCATACACAGAGATTCAGCAGAAGATCCAGGTCCTTTTACTACCAAAAACAATTATAGGGAAAATCTCGCTGAAGTAAGATAAGTCAACTTAAATGGCAGACAGACGGGAGGGGAGGGAGGGGAGGAGAGGAGGAGGGAATGAGGGAGGAGAGCAGGGGGGAGAGAGCCAGGGGAGAGAGAGCCAGGGGAGAGAGGTGAGGCGCAGGCTGCGTTTGGACGGGGGCCATTTCAATTTGTCACTCTGAGTATTGCACGATGGAAACATACTGCTGACACCTGGGAGCTTGCTAACAGCAACAACTGGACCAGAGAGACATAGAGAGACAGAGAGAGGGAGAGAGAGAAAGAGAGAAAGAGAGAGAGAGAGAGAGAGAGAGAGAGAGAGGGGAGGGAGGGGGGGGGGGGGGGGGGGGGAGAGAACTTTCCGGGAGCTCCAACTTTTAACCAATGAACACCTCCGAACGACCTAAACCGCTCAATTGGAGTGATCATTAAAAAACGCTAAGCATACAGTATATTGCATATGCCGCAAGGATGGCAGAATCCTTCCAAAAATCACATGATGATCTTACATACTATTCTGATATGTATGTAATACTATCAAAATCAACAGCCATATTGTAGGTCAAGCTTTGATACACAACGAGCAGTTTCAGGCAACATTGTTTTGGCTGTGATCCCAAAAAGTGAATGAGTTAGTTTATCAGAGGTGATTTCGTCCTAGTGCACTGAACGTAGCAATTTTCCTACAAAATGTAAAATGGATGTCTGAATGCGAAATATGCTTGTGGCAGTAGATTACATTGATTTCCACATTAGCCTGTCCTGTTGATTTAATGCCAAACCTACAGAGGAGGACTGGACTGTAAATGTTCTTTTTTGTGGCTTTAAAAGAATAATGGACTATTTAAAAACAACAAAAGAGAGCTTAGTCGGGAGGAGGAAGAAGCTGATTTTGAAAAAACGAAATGAATTGCTGATGACCCTCTTGAGTCAATCATCTGTCGTCAAAAAACGCACACGCGCACACACACACCCACCCACACACACGCACACAAACACAAACCAACAAACATCTCTTTTTCTGCCTACCCACCCTCCCCACCACCCCTCTACCAAGATAAAAGCACATCCTGTTGCCATAGCAACACTCGCTGCCTGATAACTTAGGTCAGTTAAACAAGGTACTTACAGGTCTAACAGGGGAGAGGGCACTTGAACGCTCCGCTCACACAGGAAGTGGTGAGAACAATAATAATAATGGGGCGAGTCAGAAGCACTCTCTGGCCTCCGCAGGGAGAGAGAGAAGAAGAATAGGAAACCAACCACTGTTAACATTCAGATAAACAGATAGAGGGCTGCACTTGGTTTTGCAAATGTTTTAAATGACCACTTTTTCAAATCAACTGTACAGATAAATCGTTGGACAGAAACTCAGGTGGTCCATGTAAGAGCCATTATTACGTGACTGTATAGAGAAAGGGACATCTGACAAACAGCCATGAAAAACCATGAGTCAATCTACATTAAATCCCTTCACAAAGGGAGGAGACATAACTTTACTCTTAGTATTCACAATGCATCATGTGACAGA